>NC_050458.1:44097373-44201491 GCF_903995425.1 Onychomys torridus
GATGACCAGACATCAGGAGGGGGTGGCACACACCTTTAATCCCAGCACTCAGAAGGCAGAGGTAGGCAGATCTCTGAGTTCAAAGCCAACCTGGTCTACGAAGCGAGACCCAGGACAGGCTCCAAAACTACCCTGTCTAGAACAAGCAAAAAAGGGGGGCTGGAGAGATGGCTTAGGCTGCTCTTCCAGAGGTCCTGAGTTCAATTCCCAGCAACCACATGGTGGCTCCCAACCACCTGTAATGAGATCTGGTGCCCTCTTCTGGCCTGCAGACATACATGCAGGCCGAACACTGTATACATAATCAATCAATCAATAAGCCCCCCCCCCTTTTTTAAAGGCAACTCAAGGATGGAAGGGGTTATGTTGGCTCACTGAGGGGATACTGTCCGGCATGGCAGCAGGTGTCACGCATCGGGAACAGGAGGTGGCTGGTCACGCTGAAGTCGGGGAAGCAGAGATGAATATGCTGGACTCCGCTGGCCTCCTCTTTCTCTCTCTTCTTTGTGCGTTAGACGCTCCAGTCCGTGAGATGCGACGGCCCACATTCGGGACGCGTTCCCCACTCCTCAGTCAAGCTTCTCTGGACTCTCCCTCTGGGACTATCAGTATCCTGTGCATGCTAAAACGCGTCAAGTTGATGATGAAGACTGTCCCGCTGTAAGGACCTCTGTGATGGTGAACTGTCAACTCGATGGGCTCTGGAGTCTACTCAGAGGCCTGCCTCGGGGTGGTCCTGGGAGGGTATTTCCAGAGAAGATTAATGGCGAGAAAGGACCATCATTCCGAGCGGGTGGCACGCTGCCATCGCCTGCCCATCTCTGTTTCTTCTTTTTGTCTTCAAAACAGGGTTTTCCTGTGTAACTTTGCCCATCCTGGAACTTGGCTCTGTACACCAGGCTGGCTTCGAACTCACAGAGATCTTCTTGCTTCTGCCTCCCGAGTGCTGGGGTTAAAGGCGTGTGCCACCACCCGGCCCAGCTCTGCTTCTTGCTGGTGAATCCATCAAGTCTGCTACCACTGTCCTGTGTAGATTTTGAATCCAGCGTTCTTGGCTTTTGAACTTGGGCTGGAGATGACCAGTAGCTCTCCAGGAGTCCTCCAGGCTTCAGCACCAGGTCGGGACCGCTGGGGGGTTGTGTAGGCTGAGCAGCGACAGGACGCTCAGGCTCTCCAACGTGCAGGTAGCCACTGTTGGACCACCTGGCCCCTAGTCCATAAGCCACTCTGATAACTCCTTGTTTGTTGGTTCTGTTCTGCTCGAGGGCCCTGACTAACTCGGCACCTGTGGGTTCTGTGTGGGCCCAACCAGACTCAAGGCCAGCTATGAGCAACAGGAGAGAGAGCTTGCTAGTGGCCGTGGGTGCTGGAAGTGGACCAGAGTCCTTGGCTTGGGGAAGCTTCCTGTGACTAGGGCCATGCTGGGCTGGTCACCTCTGCTTGTCCTGTGAGGGAGGCAGGTGACTGCCCCTCTCCTATTGAGTCAGACAGGTACTTCGCTGCTCCAGAGTTTGCCAAGGGCTGGGGTGGGCATGTGGGTCAGGCTGTAATCTAGATACTGTCTCTGATGCCCCCACATATCCACTTTCTCTCTCAGATGTGATGGGACACCAAGGAATAGAGGACTCCATTGTCCACAGGAAGACTGGGTGGCCTAGGCCAGAGAAGAGGAGCCAGGCGCAGGGCTGAGGCTCCAGTCCCAGAGGAGAGCTTTTCTTACCTTAGGACTCTCATCCCTTTCTCTCTCCCTTCCTTTTTTGTCTCTGTGTGTGCACATGTACACGCATGTGTGCATATGTGTGGAAACAGGGGCATACATGGGGTCTACATGTGTACATGTGTGTATGTGTGTGAAGGCCAGAGGTTAATCTCAGGTACCATCCACGTTGTTTTGTTTGTTTTGTTTTGTTTGAGACAGAGTCTCACTGTGTAGCCCTGGCCAGCCTGGAACTTGCTGTGTAGACTAGGCTTGCCTGGAACTCACAGAGATCCACTCGCTTCTGTGTTCTGAGTGCTGGGATTAAAGCTGTGTACCACACCTTGACATTGTTGTTTTGAGACAGGGTCTCTCACTAGGACTCAGACTTGCAGAGTAGGCTGGCCAGGGATCTTCCTGTCTCTGCCTCCCTAGTTTGGGAATCATGAGTGTGCACCACCATGCCCGCCCGGCTTTTTATGTAGGCACTGGGGATCAAACTCAGTCCTTACTCTTGTGCAAATACTTTATTTACTAAGCCATCTTCTCAGGCTTTCTTTCTTTTGTATTTTAGCCAGAGTCTCACTATGTAGCCTGCACCAGCCCCAAACTCACAGTGCTCCTGCTTGGAAATGCAGTATGCTACCACACCCTGCCTGCCTTGGAATCTGGCTCTGCCTCATGAGGAACTCAATCCGGCCAAGAGCTGAGGAGGAGTTCCAGATGGAGGGATCAGTGTGCACAGACAAGAGTCTGAACTCAAGAGACCAAGAAGCTGGGGTGGCCAAGGAGCTGGGGGTGAGATGAGGCTACAGGGAAAATAGAAACGTCCCTTGTCAGCTACGAGGCCATCTTGGATTTTGTCCTGAGTACAGGAAGAAGCCACTGGAAAGTTTAAAGCAGCAGAATGGGATGCTATCATTACGTTCTGCAAGGACCTCAAAGGTGACGGGAGGAGTGTGGGGCAGGGCTGGAGAAGGGGAAACAGTGAATGGCTGTGGTCCTATAGCATTCTTCCAACTCTCAATTTCTTTCTCCCTGAAGGCCAGCCCAGATTCCAGTAAGGCAGGATGACCCAAGAGTTCTACATGTTCTCGGGCTGGCGAGGGTCGCTAGGCACAGCCAGCAGTGAAGAGGACTTGTTTGGAGAGACTACCAAACTTGGAAATGAAGTCAAGCAAAGGCATTACTTGGGCCTGTGAGGCAAGCCTTTGGATATTTGCCTTAGTCTGCTCCAGTGAGTGAGAAGATAGCAAGACACTGGAGACTGCGTGATTTATAAAAAAAAATAGAAGTTTGACAGGCTGTGGCAGTGTACGCCTTTAATCCCAGCACTGGAGAGGCAGAGCCAGGCAGATCTCTGTGAGTTTGAGGCCAGCCTGGTCTACAGAGTGAGATCCAAGACAGGCACTAAAGCTACACAGAGAAACCCTGTCTCGAAAAAAACAAAACAAGACAAAAAAATCCAATCCAATGCAAAATATTTAAAACCAGTAGTTTTTTTGAAAAGTAGATTCAATAATCTATCTTTTTATCTTATCATATCAATATTCTCCCTTTTTTCTTTTCAGAGTAGATTCAATTATCTACCTTTTTTTTTTTTTTTTTTAAGCTTAGGATTGAACCCAGGGCCTTGCGCTTGCTAGGCAAGTGCTCTACCACTGAGCTAAATCCCCAACCCAATTATCTACCCTTTTATCCTATCATTTCAATATCTTTATTTAAAGTAGATTCAATAATCTACCTTTTATCATACCATATCTATACCCTCTTTTTTCTTTTTCTTTTCTTAAACAAGAACCCTGAATCTAATCTCCTTTGTTTAGCTTTTTTCCTGACCATTACCTATAACAACTTGTAATCAACCTCCAGAACAATGACAGATAGCCATAACCCATTGAACAACCAAAAACCATCCACCCTACCTCTTGGGAATGTGAACGTGTGTTCTTAATTTTACTTCCTGCTGTCTGGGGGTGAAGGCATCTTTAGGGGATCCTGAAAAATCTTTTTGGGTTAATTGTCAAGTCCTGGGAGAGGTAGCTGTATCATTTGCTGTCCAGTCTCTGTGTGATGGGGAAGTGCAAGGCTTGTCTCAAGTCCTGACTACAGTGGTCTGTGAGGCTGGATCATCTCAGCTAGCCATCTCTAAATTGTCCTGAGCAGTTTGTAGTCCAAAGTGGATCTTTGGGTGGTGTTTGTCAGCTTAATAGTGTTATCATCGTCCTGATGGAATCGTTGTTGTGGGGCCCCATCACCCTTTTGGAGACTTCAAAGGTCACTGTTAGGCGTGGTCATGGTTCTCTGCAGAAAACTGATAGAGACTCAAACTTGAAATCATGGACAGGAAGCTAGATATAGCCTTTTTTTTCTAAAGTTAGTCCTCTATATGACCATTAATATCATGACAAAAGAAGTTTAATATATATATGTATTTTTAAAAATTTTATTTATTTATTATGCATACAGTGTTCTGCTTGCATCGCTGCAGGCCGGAAGAGGACACCAGATTTCATTACAGATGGTTGTAAACCACCACGTGGCTGCTGGGAATTGAACTCAGGACCTCTGGAAGAACAGTCAGCGCTCTTAACCTCTGAGCCATCTTTCCAGCCCCCTAAAAATATATATTGATCTTATAAATTAAATTTATACCTTAAGAAACGGTTTTTAAAGATTGATTGATTGATTGATTGATTATTTATATAGTATTCTATTTGCATGTGTCCTTTCAGGCCAGAAGAGAGCACCAGATCTCATTACAGATGGTTGTGAGTCACATGTGGTTGCTGGGAATTGAACTCAGGACCTCTGGAAGAACAGCCAGTGCTCTTAACCACTGAGTCATCTCTCCAGCCCAAGAAACATTTTAAAGAGTCAAAATAAAGCCAAAGGATCATGAGATTAGTAACAATAGAACAGTCCCTTAATTTCGTTTTTTCTTCTGTCCCATATCAGGTGGCTATTCTGACATGATACAGAGATTTTGCATTTTCCTTTAACAAGCATGCTTGGGTTTAGAGAAGGAGAGAGCCACACTCCAACTCCAACACCAGCTTTAATTTTTTTTTTTTTTTAATTTTTTTTATTTTCGAGACAGAGTTTCTCTGTAGCTTTGGAGCCTGTCCTGAAACTCGCTTTGTAGACCAGGCTGGCCTTGAACTCACAGAGATCCACCTGCCTCTGCCTCCCGAGTGCTGGGATTACAGGTGTGCGCCACCACCGCCTGACCAGCTTTAATTTTTTATTTGAACTGGGATTACATAAAAATCATCAAACATATCACCACACCATCCCACGGGCTAGGGTCCTGGACCTAACACGAACGAGAAAGTGAGCCGAGGACAAGCGCGCATCTCTCTCTGCTCCAGCTGTGGATGCCATGTGACCCGCTGCTTCAAGTTCCTGCCTCCCTGCCATGTTGGATGTAACCTTGAACTATGGGCCAACACAAACCCTTCCTTCCTTAAGTTGGCTTTGTCAGGTATTTGGTGATGGCAACAAAGATGTAACGTGTAGAAAGAGCACGGCACCACATGTGGCTGGGTGCTGTGTGTCACACATGAATGTGGTCAGATGGAGCAAGTGTGGGAGGTCATGTCCTTTCTGTTTTTATAAAGCCACAGATGCCATCCTGTGCAGCCACACTTTCACCCAGTCTCACCACCTCCTAACCCCAGCATCTGTGCGCTTTGGAGGAAAAGTTTAATCAAACCACATAAAGACCTTCCACCCTCCACCCCACCCCCCACAGAGAGCTGCTGGCTCACTAGGAGGGAGGAACAGGCTGGCTGAGCACCCAAGACAACCAGGGAATCATCACTCATACCAAACGCCTGCTCAGCAGCCAGGAAGAGTTGGTCCAAGGCCTCACACACCTTCTCCCTGCAAGCCCACATCCTCCCTGAGAAGTGATTGACTTACAGCTTCCATTTTCTTTTTTCTTTTTCTTTTGGAGCTGAGGATCGAGCCCGGGGCCTTGCACTTGCTAGGCAAACGCTCTACCTCTGAGCTAAATCCTCAAGCCTACAGCTTCCATTTTACACAGGAGTAGACCAAAGTCCAGAGAGACTGAGTGATTTGCCCAAGGTCACACAGCTGCTGAAGCCTCCTAGGTCCTGAGGCTAATGCCTGAGAAACAGTGGGAGTAGACGAGTTGTTCCTAGGCATGGAGACTGGCCTTCTGGGCTCTAGTGCTGCTGAAGGTGCCCGGCTGGCCTGCTGTAGTCCAAGATTTCTAAGTGTAACCCTGGCTATCCTGGAACTTGCTCTGTAGACCAAGCTGGCCTGGAACTCACAGAGATCCCCCTGCCTCCTGAATGCTGGGATTAAAGGCATGCACCACCACCACCAGGCATAGTGTGTGTGTGTGTGTGTGTGTGTGTGTGTGTGTGTGTGTGTGTTAACCTACGGTGAGTGTGGGTGAGACATCAGATCCCCCAGAGCTGCAGCTACAGATGACTGTGGGCCACCTGACATGGGCGCTGAGAATCCTCTGGAAGAGGAGTAGAGCCATCTCTCCAGCCCTGTTTTCTTTCTTTCATTATTTATTTATTTATTTAGAGACACAGCTCACTGTATAGCCCTGACTGGCCTGGAACTCAGAGAGCCGCCTGCCTCTGCCTGCAGAATGCTGAGCTTGGAGGCATCATGTGGGGTTGGGGAGAGGGACAGGAGCACTCCCAGTGGAGTCCTGGCTGACCCAAAACTCTCTTATGTAGACCAGGCTGCCCTCAATGTCTTTTTTTAAAGATGTCCCTAAATTGTCAATAAACTCCGAAAAAACTTAAGCTTCCCCTCCTCTTATTAACGAATCTCTCACCCTGAACATCTGTTTTTTTAAAAAGATCCAATCGCTCTGGATATGTAGACGAGGCCAAAGATGTCTGCCAACTCTAAGATTCTCTACATCTGTGGCAACTGTTCCAGCCCCCGGCAGCTGTGAGGGTGACAGAAAGACAAGGAAGTCCTTTCTCGGAGCTTCTCCAAGTGTTTCCTGCTGTCCTTGGACTCCTTGTCCTGCAAGGTGGTAGGGAGACAAAGGGCTAGTGTACAGATCTGGAGAGCCAGCAAGCGAGCGAGGGGGGGTGAAGGCAGGTGCTCTGCAGTGAAGGGAAGAGCAAGGGCTGGGTCAAGCCCTGCACTTGCTGCTGTCCACAGCTGTCCTTCACTGGGATGATTAAATGCCAGACTGGGGATGTGGCTTGGTGGATGGAGGACTTGTCTAACTTGTAACACAGCCCTAGGTTTAGTGGCCAGTGCCACATAAAGCCTGGTGAATACAGGCACCAGCCCTCAAGTGGATTACCTGAGTCTGGATCCCCGGGTAAGGTGGAAGGATCCACTCCTGAAAGTTGTCCGCTGTCCTCCACACACGGGCCATGTTGTATACATACATGTGTAAATAAGCATGCAATGATTTTTTAAAGATTTGTTTTCTTTGAGCCAGTGTCTATGTAGCCTTGGTTATCCTGGAACTTGCTTTATAGACCAGGCTGGCCTCTAACTCACGGAGATCTGCTTCCCAAGTGCTGGGATTAAAGGCGTGTGCCACGATAAAGATTTTAAGTGTGTGTGTGTGTGTGTGTGTGTGTGTGTGTGTGTGTGTGTACACGTGAGTGCAGAAAGCTAGAGGTGTCATATCCTCCTGGGGCTGGACTAACTGGAGTCAACCAATGTGAGTGCCAGGAACTGTACTTGGGTCCCCTGCAAAAACAATGCTCACAGCTGTCTGTAACTCCAGTTCCAGAGGACCCAATGCCCTCCACCCCACTGAAGCTCACTGCAGAGAGCTGGACGCTGGCGTTCATTTTTTTCGGTGAATATTTATTGAACATGGCAGGGGAGGAGAAGCTTCCTCAGCCTTCCTGGAGTTCCTGGCTAGGTCTGAAATAAAACTGACCAAGACAAATCTACATGATGGAAGCATAACGAATTTATTTAATCAGTTTTCTATGACAGGTCACTTTAGAAGGAAGGCCCAAAGACCCCGAGTGAGCTCTCCATTTTCATGAAGCAGAAACAGCCATGCAGAATGCAACTGGGCAAGAGTGTGGTCCAATGGAGAGGGGGAAGGGGAGGTCCAGCAAGGCCCGGCTGCCCTTCTTCCTCCAGGGTGTGAGGCAGGCCCCCTCTGAGATGAAGGTCTTGTAGCCTACTGTTAGAGGGACACAGACAGATGAGAGCACCTCTTTCTGGCTGGTTTCTTCCCCCAAAAGGTTGGGGAGTTCATGGAGGGCCAGGTTTGTGAACAGACTTTAGATAGGGGTGATAGCTTCTATGACTCACTTTGGGAGTGAGGAATTCTAGTTTCTGGGTTCTGCCTGGAGGGAAAGAGAGAAGGAAGGGAGACAGGACGGTAGGAGGTGAGTAGGCCTCTTTCTGGTTTTCTTCAGATCCACATGCAGTGTGTGAGGGGCTTTCTAACAGGCCTGAGCATGCCAAACATTGCCCGCTCCACTTGCTAAACCGTTAGATCACATTCCTAAAGCTGACCACCCAGGTCTATTCTCTTATTTGGCCACTTCCTATGTCTAATTCATTCCTGAGGCTGATCACCAAGGTCCAACTCTCAAAACGCCAAGGTCCAGCACCAAAGTTCACTATTTGGCTATACTAACGTGTCCAGTCAGGACTTACTAACTCATCCTAACAGACATTCTTTTCTCCTTAAAAACCACTCCTGCAGAGACATTTGCTGCTGTCTTTGCCTGATCCAGAGGCAGCTCCCCTGCTTGTCCCCTCCCAGATAAATAAAATCTCCTCTGTGCTGAGAATTTGCTGTCTGGATGTTCTGTGCCAACTCTGAGACTCCTTCAACGTGGGCAGGTGCCACTATTTGCGGCACCATGCTCTGAGCCCCAGCACCTTTTGGACACCAGCCACTCAGCAGGTTGTGGTAATTAGTAGTTAACTCAACAGATCTAAATCACCTGGGTGATGAGCTGCTGGGCATGCCTCGGGAGGATTATCTTGACTGAGTATATTGACAGGAAGATCTGCCCACTGTGGGTGGCACCATCCCCTATTAAGATCCTGCACTGTGTAAGTGGAAAAGGGGAGCTGAGCGGCAGCTTGGGTTCAGCACTCTTACTGTTTCCCAGGTGCGGATGTGATGTGACCAGTTCCTTCAGGTTCCTGACAACTTCATTCCACCAAGATGGACTGCACCCTTGAACTGAGGGCCAGAGCAAAGCCTGTGCCCTTTACATTGCTTTTGTCAGAGTATTTTATCACAGCAATGGGAAAAGAAACTCAGACAGGGATTCACCAGATGCAGTTCCTCAGGGATGAAGCTTCCTAGACAGTTAAGGTTCTGGATGGGGAGAGACACAAACCATAAGCATGCAAAGATATACATAGCAGGGGATTGTGGGTAGAGCCCAGTTGGTAAAGTGTCTGCCTATCATGTATGTATGAACTGTCTTAGGTTCAATCCCCAGCACCATATAAATCATCAGCCTGGTCTATAAAGACTTTGTCTGGGAGTTGAGGATTTAGCTCAGTGGTAGAACGTTTGCCTAGCAAGCGCAAAGCCCTGGGTTCGGTCCTCAGCTCTGGAAAAAAAAAAAAAAAAAAAGGACTTTGTCTGGGGGCTGGAGAGATGGCTCAGCAGCTAAGAGCACTGGTTACTCTTCCAGGGGACCCAGGTTCAATTCCCAGCACCCACATGGCAGCTCACAACTGTCTTTGTAACACCAGTTCCAGAGAATCTGGCAACCCCACACAGACGTATAGCAGGCAAAACACCAATAAATAACATAATATAATATATAATAAATAACATAAATAAATCTTAAAAAAAAAAAAAAAGACTTCACCTGAAGAGAAATGGAAGCTGAGGTGACTAGAGATGTTGCTCTATGTGGAGTATTTGCTTAGCTCAGAAAGCCCTAATCCCTTGCAGGTGTGGTGGTACACTCTGAGGTGGCAAGAAGAGGATCAGAAAAGTTCAAGTCCTGCCTAGGCTACATAAGACCCTGCCTCTGGTGCCTCCCCCCACTCCCAAAGTGCCTGTGAATGGGCGATCTGACTCTAAATCAATTTGGCAAACGCAGTTTGGGTTTTATTTCATTAGCAATTTTAATAATAAAAGAAAGAAAGAGGGCCAAGCCCATCTGTGTCTTATGGGTTGCGGCAGAGAATTACACGTCGCAGTGAACGCTGGGTTTAGGAGAAAAACCGACTGAAATGAGGTCACCGTGGTTCTGCAAGGTGAATCTAGATCCCTCCCCAAGGCCACAGGCTCGCGGAACTGGATTCGCTGGTTTCTCGGTCTCAGATGTTCTTTAACTCTGCCTGGCGCGGGCTCGCTGGAGAGGGCACCAGTGGCCACCTCCCAGACTGGCCGCCAGGGACGACAGAGAGCAACTGACTGGGCATTCCCCAGACCTACCCAAGGCGACCCGCAGAGGATGAACAACGCGGTGAAAGAATGGACTGTTACGCATTGTTGCCACCTGAACCCCCGCCCCAAAAGAGCCAGACTTCGTCACTATCCCAGTTTGGGGAATGAGACCCTCTCATTTTGTTAGCACCCTTCGGGCTGTGTGTTGTGTGCTTTGAGATAGGATATTCCACATCGGCCTTCAACGGTGGATCTCCTGCCTCAGTCTGACAAGTGCTGGCGTTATGACGCGTGAGAACACGCCCAGCTCCTCACCACCGTGTGGGGTATATATCTGGCCTTTCTCTCCAGTGCTGGCCACAGAATAATCGAAATGTAATGAGCTCTTCACGGGTTTGCAAGCTCTCTGACCCTTGGGTGATTGCAGGCATACTCATTACCTGGCTTCCGGGATTGGGGAATGGATTCACGGGGGGGAAAAATACCTAGCCCCTGGCTGGGCGTAGTGACGCACTCCTTTAATCTCGGCACTTGGGAGGCAGAGATCAAGGGATGTCATGAGTTCCGGGCCGGCCTGGTCTACAGAGCGATTTCCAGGACAACATCGTGAAACTCGTCTCAATGGGGAAAAAAATGCTTAGACCCATGCCCGGGGCATTAAGCGCTAAACAAACGTTAGCTTAACTTCGTCATTTTCGCTTTGGCCACTGTGCCCAGTCGCCCTTTTAAGGGACATTGCCACTTCCCCACTTAAGCGGAAGTACCCCTGAGGGCTCCGGAAGTGACTTCAGAGCCCCTCAGAAACATGGCCCCGGAGCGTTGTTCCGGAAGCGGTCACGGGCATCTGCGTGACGCTGACCGAGTTAGAGCGTCCCGTGGTGTTTCTATGGTGCCGCCCGCAGCCCCCTGGCTCTCCGCTTCCTTTCCCGCCTGAACGCCCGGAGCTGCGAGGCCGCCGGCGGACCCCACCCGCGAAGCTGCCAGCCGCCAGGGGGAGGGGTTGGCAAGGAGGTGACGCTCTGGGCGATCCCGTCCGCGTCTCGATGGTGCCCAGCGCTCCAGCGCACCGTTCCGACTCCTCGGGGCGGACGCGGCCCCTTTAACCGGCCGAGGGCGGGGCCGAGGAGTTCCCGCGAGAGCGGCGGGGGGCGGGGGGCGGTGCCGAGGCGGGGGCCCGTGGCGGATGGAGCCCGCGATGGAGCCGGAGACTCTGGAGGCGCGAATCAGTGAGTGTCCGGGAGGGGCGCGGGCCGGACCGGAACCGGAACCGGGGGCGCGAGGTTGGCCCCTTTCCCGGCGGGGGCGGGGTCCGCGCGCCCCCTCCTCACGCCCCGCCCCCGACCCAGGAGGGGCGGCGCCCCAGTTCGCCGCTCGGACCCTGGCAGCTGCGCAGCCAGCCAGGCTGTGAGCGGGCGCCGCCCACCCACCCGATGACCCGGTTGCCGGGAGCACCCCCAAACCCTGAAGGCCCTGACCGCTGCACAGAAGAGCAACCCCTGCAGTCCTCCCTTTGAGGGACCCCACTAGCTCAAGGCCCGCGTCTTTTCACCCTGTGATCGCAGCTTTTCCCGGGTCCAGGAACCGGGGGACTCCTGGCCCAACTCAGCCTGCACTGACCATGCTGGGAGAAACTCCCAGTGCTTAAGCTTGGAAGGGTCCCGTCTCAGACTCCGTAAAGAAATCCAAGTTCTCTGTCACTACACCCAGCCCAGTCTCATTCTGCATCCCAGATTGCTTTCCTAGCCCCTCCTGAGCTTCCTCCCAAGGCCTCTGCCCTTGCTTCCTGTCTCCTTAGAAACAGCTTTCTACAACTCTGGCTTCCAAGTCCCCGGCCCCTCCCTCTGCTCTCCCTGTCCCACCCTGCTGAAGATCCTTGGCTTTGCCAATCCCATTCCTAGACTCTGCCCCTGGGAGCTGCAGGCTGCCTCTTCTGGTCCATCTAGTGACAGGTCTCTCCCAAGGCCTTTCTGGATGGGGCTATCAGCTGAACCTCTTGGCCTCAGGTACACCAAGGACCTGTGTGGGGTGATGTGGGAAATCATGGCCAGAACCTTTGAAGCCAGTCTGGAACAGAGTTGAACCAGGGGACTGATTCCAAACCACACCGTCTGGGGGAATGTAGGAGAGTCAGCCTGGCAGTTGGGGAGGGGAGCGTGGAAGAAGACATTCACTGCCTGTGGACTTGAGATACCACAGCTTCACAGGTCTCAGGAGGTTAGAGGTAAAGGGTAGCTTCTAGGGAGGATCATGGATGCTTTCACCACCAGAAGAGTCACTCCCAGTTGTGAAACACCCCTCTCCCTCAAGTACTCTCCCCTGCCACCTGCCAGGGGAGATGCTCCCCCAAGTGGAGGCCGGGGAAAAGGAGGGGGCCTGTCTCCTCCAGCTCTAAGATCCTTAGTTTGCTGAATGTTGGGGAGAAGCTGGTCTGGGCAGTCAGAGTTTCCTTTTCCCTGGCTCCTGACTCCACATGACTGGCTCCACCCTCGCTGGAGCTCACATGCCTTTGACACTTTGAAGGACTTCCTGTTTTAGCCCTTTTCCCAGCTGTCATTGAGGGGCCAGTACCCCATTCATTGTCTCTGACTCCAGACTGAAGTCCCCTTTCCAGTGTTCAGTCCTTGGCCATTGTGGGGGACAGTAAATGTACAGCCTTCCCCAAGGAAGCAGGAGGTGTCCCTGATGCTGCTGGGGGCTCACTGGCGACTTCTGTTCCTCTTAAGGACTGGAGGGTCCCCGCAAGGCTTGTGGGATAGATTTGTACCAAGATAATGCTTCTTCAGCCCTCTGCCCAACCATATTGCCTCTGAGACCCTAGGAGAGAACAGCCTAACCCAGGGCCTCCCATCCTTTCTGCCCGCTCTCCCCTTTACAGCCAGCCCTCCTGCGATCGCTAATCTGAGTAGTCAGCGCTGCTTTGTTTAGGCCAGTAAGCTTCAGGAGAGCAGGGCTTTTGTCCACCACTGTATTTTTTAAAAATAAATGCGCATCAAGTGAATGGCTGCCAGGCACTAGGGTGTCTAGGCCCCCAGGCATGGCATAGGTCCCTCATACTGGGCCCTCACCGCCTCCTGTCTACACATCTTTCACGGCCCCACCTCTGGGCTGTGACCCTCTGTACCCCCAGCATGGGCAGAAATGTCTGGGCACCATGGGGACACTGCAGCCTCACCGTGCATGAAGCATTTGTCATCTGACATGTGATTGGTTCGCTCTACAAGTGGGGAAATGGGGGTTCAGGGAGGTTCTATTACATACTAGATCTTCACTTGGCCAGTGTTGGGGGCTCAAGAAGGGGATTGTCTGGTATTATCGGCCACGCTCCTCTTTGCTCATTCCTGCATTCCAACTTCCCTGGCCTCATCCTGCCTACCACTGATCCCTCCTCCATCCATTCATTCTCTCACATACTGAGGGGAGATCAGTGTGTTCACGGTGGCAGAGAGCACAGTGGCACTGTATAATAGTCCACTTGGGCCCACAGCAAAGAATAGTCCAGGACATAGCCCCTGCCATGCTGGGCATAAGCGAAGGACTAGAGGACCATCAGAAGAGGTATTCCTGAGCCACTCCCCAGGGACAAGGTCTGGTAGAACTAGACCTGAGGTCCAGGGTACAGTGTTTCCCAGGCTGTGTCCTTAGCTGGGCAGATCAGCCCTCAGCCTGGTTAACTCCTTCCAGACTTGGCTGGACTGTTACCTCCTCTGGGCAGCCGCCCTGGCCCCAGGCTGACCCAAGTCTGCCGCTCTGGGTTCCTATGGTTTCTTGGCCACTCACTCTTTCTTGAGAGCCTGGCTTTTCTTGGCCTACTGCCAAGCCTGTAGTTCTTCAAGGACCAGGACCTTGACCTTTTCCTTACCCCTAAATCTCCTGAGTACAGATTCCAGGAGAATGGGGATACTGTTCTCAAGAACAGAATCAGAGATGGTAAAGTCAGCATGGTGGGTACAGCCATGGAAGGTGGTCCCTGGATGTTGTCTCTGGAGAAGGGGCCATTGGGTGGAAAGGCGGGGTAAGCAGCAGCCATGTGTGTTCTGCTCACTGACTCCACTGGAATGTCGGTGCTCAGGCTTGGGGCTGTCCAGCAAAAAGTGGAGGGAAGCCTCTCCCATGTGTTCAGTCCCTCCTGACCTTGCCAGTTGCAGGGAAGAGTAAGGAGAGGCAGAAATCCCACTAGCCCATACTGACTCCCTCTGCTCTTGCAGACAGAGCCACAAATCCCCTGAACAAGGAGCTGAACTGGGCCAGCATCAACGCTTTCTGCGAACAGCTCAACGAAGACTTTGAGGGGTAGGTGGCTCCACTTGGCTGACACATGAAGCAGAACACGGTGTCCTGTCATGCACACTCCAGAACCTGGTCTTGGGCAGGCTAGAGACCCGGTTTCCATTCTAAGTGCGCCCACAGTTAACAAAGACAGCGGCACTTTTTACTAGAGGTTACATGTAGACCACCCTCTTTGAGGGGAGCCTTCCTGGACCCATTTTATAAATGAAGAAACTGAGGCTCAGCAGTTTGCTCTTGAATCTCACCAGGACACTGGCAGTCCTGAGCTTGGTCAAATTAACCCCTACTATGTGGCTGATGGTTTATTGGGAGCCTTCTAGAGGGCAGACTACACCCTCCCCAACAGGTCCTTCATGTAAAAAGAACCAGAAGTACCTGGAATGCTTGTCCAAAATGCACGTGTGGGCCGTCCCTAGAAGTGACTCCCCGAGGGCTTGGACTCCCAGGCTCCTTGGTGCTGCTGGGTCGCAGGGACCGAGTCATAGGGCGCTTCTCCTCTACCCTCCTTCCCAAGACAGGTGCTTCCAGTAACCCTTGGTTTGGGGTTTACGGGCTTTGGGGGAAACGAATCCCACCTCTGATTAGTCTTGGGCAAGCCATTTGCTGTTCTGACCCTCGCTGTCCTCAGTTGTAGCATGGCACTGCCAGTGCTGCATATGTGAGGGTTACGGGGTTTCCAGCCACTGAGGAAAGCAAGGAGCGGAGGTGCTGTGAGTCACTTTGCATGGCCTTAGCACTCAGGCTGCGGTCCTCTGTCCTTACCATCCCGTGTGCAAGCCAAAGACACAGCTGCTTTTGCTTCTGGTGGTGAGGAATTAGAGCTCAGGGCCTCACTCACCCATGCTAGGCAGGTGCTCTATCAATAAGCAACATCTCCACATCTCCAGGCCTGTCATAGTTCTTAAAGCCAAAAGGGGCTAAGTGCATACCTCTTGAAGGACCCTGCCTGCCCTGGGTGCCTGACACTGCTGTCACCATCCCAGGACCTGTTTGATCTGGAGAGAGGTGGGCCTTTGTATGTGCTTCACGGGGCCAGTAGAGGGCTGAAGTGCTGCAGTCTAGCATTGTAACTGTCCCTCTGAGTGACTCAGGCACCATGTCAGCCATGACTGTCCCTTCTCTCCAGGCCTTCACTTGCCACCCGCTTGCTGGCCCACAAGATCCAGTCCCCACAGGAGTGGGAGGCCATCCAGGCCTTGACGGTAAGAAAAGATCAGGTACCCAACAGCAGCCACTGGGCTAGCCTTCTGTCACAGCTGGGCCTCTGATGGTGGTGGCAGGGATTCTCCACTTCAGCAGGACACCTCCCCGGGATACATGTTAAACACAGGCAGGGCCCTCAGCATGCATAGTTTGGAGTCTGTTTATAAAGCTCCCAGGTTCCCATGTGGGATCTGCAGACCCTGGCCAGCCAGCACCATCCTCTTCAGTGAGAGCTAGGCTCAGGATTGAGGTTTCTTGGCTATACCAGGAGCAAAAGAGGTGGGTTGCTTTCTGTGACTCCGTGCACAGCCCACATACCAGCAGCCTTAGCACAAAATTGTCCGAGGTCAGGAGAAAATTGCTCTAAGTAACCAATCATGTTCCAACACATCAGTTTGGGTTTCTTCCTCAAGTATGCAAGATCTTGTGACTTCACGAGTTTGGGAAAGGCCAGAGTAGTGCCAAATAGTTTTGTTTCCTAAGATTTATTGATTTATTTATTGTGTTTATACAATATTCTGCCTGCAGGCTGGAGAGATGGCTCAGCGGTTAAGAGCACCGTCTGCTCTTCCAAAGGTCCTGAGTTCAATTCCCAGCAACCACATGGTGGCCAACAACCACCTGAAATGAGATCTGGTGCCCTCTTCTAGTTAGCAGGGATACATGCAGACAGAATACTGTATATACATAATAAATAAATCTTTAAAACTAAATATATATATATATATATATATTTTCTGCCTGCATGTATGCCTGTAGGCCAGAAGAGGGCACCAGATCTCATAAATGTTTGTGAGCCACCATGTGGTTACTGGGAATTGAACTCAGGACCTCTGGAAGAACAGTCAGTGCTCTTAACCTCTGAGCCATCTCTCCAGCCGCCAAATTTTTTTTTTTTATTTTTATTTTATGTGCATTGTTGTGTTTGCCTATATGTTTGTGTGAGGGTGTCAAATCCTGGAATGACAGACAGTTGGGAGCTGCCACGTGGGTGCTGGGAGTTGAACCCGGGTCCTCTGGAAGAACAGTCGGTGTTCTTAACCGCTGAGCCATCTCCAGCCCCCAAATTGTTTTTTGAAAGAAGAAAAGTAAGCCGGGTGGTGGTAGCACACACCTTTAACCCCAGCACTCGGGAGGCAGAGACAGGCAGATCTCTGTGAGTTCGTGGCCCTGGTCTACAGAGTGAGATCCAGGACAGCCAGGGCTACACAGTGAAACCATGTTTAAAAAAAATTTAAAAATATGAAAAGAGGAAAAAAGTAGTAAAAATACCTTGTACAAGGACACATGGCCCAAGCCATAGAGGAACCTGTAGTCATACCGTAGCTGGAGCAGTGCTGGTCAGCGGAAGACCCCTGACACGGTGCTCCAGGGGGTGATGAGCAATCGCAGAGACCTTTGAGCCTGGGCACCTTGTGCCCTCAAGGGTCATTCCCTTCCGCTGGGCCCTGGCAAGGTCAGGAACTCCCTTACTGCTTCCTTTCCCAGGTTCTGGAAACATGCATGAAGAGCTGTGGCAAGCGGTTCCATGATGAGGTGGCCAAGTTCCGCTTCCTGAACGAGCTGATCAAGGTTGTGTCTCCCAAGGTGTGTCCTAGCCAAGGCTTGGAATGCTGGGTCTGATGGGTTGTAGAAAAAGGATCCCTAGGGCCTCCCTGTTGGAAATCTTAACACAGATCCTTCTCCAGGGCCCGACTGAGTCAGGAAAGCCTGGCAGCTGAGGAACCAGTCAGTATGCAGGGAGAGCTAGCCAGGCAGTGGTGGCGCACGCCTTTAATCCCAGCACTCGGGAGGCAGAGCCAGATGGATCTCTGTGAGTTCGAGGCCAGACTGGGCTATAGAGTGAGATCCAGGAAAAGGTGCAAAGCTACACAGAAACCCTGTCTCGAAAAACCAAAACAAAACAAAACAAAAAAATGAAAGAGTTAGCAGGGAGAGCTAATCCCAGGGCACACACATGCTGTCATTGGGTGTGCCCAGCCTAGGTTGCTTAGGTGTCTGCCATTTCTCCCTGTCCCCATCACCTAGATGTGGTTTCTGTGAGCCTCAGCATCCAAAGCCACAAACCTGAGTCAGTTATGTTAGCAGATGGGCCACACCCTGGCTACCGACCTTTGGCCTGGGAAGTCCTCCCAGATTGGGTACATATTCGATACCCAGCCCCCTGCCCTTCCTCTGAGTAGAACTCAGAGTGGGCCGTGCAGCCCCACGTCTCCCAGGAGAGAACTGTGCCCTGAAAGTCTCTTGGCCTAGTTCGATGATGGAAGTGATTTGTGAGGTCAGCTGCACATGAGCCCTTCCTCCTCACCTGGAGCCCTTGGCTATGTGCTCCTGCTCTGGGCCTCCAAGTTCCACATGCCCACAATGAGGAAACTGAGTCACAGACACAGCCAATAGGTAGTCCAGCTAAGAACTGAGCCCAGAGCCGGGTGGTGGTGGTGAACGCCTTTAATCCCAGCACTCGGGAGGCAGAGGCAGGAGGATCTCTGTGAGTTTGAAGCCATCCTGGTCTACAAAGCGAGATCCAGGACAGCCAGGACTCTGTTACACAGAGAAACTCTGTCTCAAAACACCCCCACACACACACACAAAAGAACTGAGCTCAGTTTACACCAGCAGGCTGCAGGGCATCCTCGACTTTGGAGGCATCTGGGAGGCTTGGAGGCTTAGGAGTGAGTGGGGCTGAGCAGTCTCGAGTCTAACTCCCCTTCTGTATGTCTCTGAAGTACTTGGGCTCCCGGACGTCAGAGAAGGTGAAGAACAAGATCTTGGAGCTGCTGTACAGCTGGACGGTCGGCCTGCCTGAGGAGGTGAAGGTTGCCGAAGCCTACCAGATGCTGAAGAAGCAGGGTGAGCCTCCACCCCCAGGCTGACAGGGACCAGTAACCTGCCCTGTCTGCAGCTCAGGCTCCAGCAGTCTCTGGGGCTCTGCCAGCAAGGCCATGCTTCTCTCCTCAATGTTGTCTCAGGAACACACAGCTATGGGGCCTCTCTGGCTGTGCCGAAGTCCAGCTTGAGTGGGGGGGGGAGGTGGTGTGGGGTCAAGCTTACCTTCAGAGAGTGGCCACAAAACATAGGTGCCCAGGGACTAGGGACGTAGCTCAATTGGCAGAATGCTTGCCTAACATGCATGAGCTCGGGTTCCGTCCCCAAGAGCAAATACTCCAGGTATGGTGGAGACATCTTATAATCCCAGCACTTAGGAAGGGGGGCAGGGGCATCTGGAGTTGAAGGGCCACCCTTGGCTACAGAATGAGCCTTTCTCCAAAAATATGTATGGAAGCTGGAGAGAGAGTTCGGCAGTTCAGAACCCTTGTTGCTCTTCGAAAGGGCCCAGGTTTGATTTCCTGTACTCCTGAAGTGGCTCACAAGCACTTGTAACTCCAGCTCTAAGGGATTTGATGCATTTGACCTCAACATGCGTATGCCCACATGGAGACACAGACACCACAATTTAAAAAAAAAAATCTTAAAAAAAAACCCCTATTATTTAAATTATATTAATATATATGTATATATTAATATATATTGGGTTCAAACCATCTCTGATGGAGTTCACTGTGCAGGTTAGAAGTAGTCAGAAGTAGTTTAATCCCAGCTCTCTGAGAGTTCGAGGCCATCCTGGTATACAGAGTGAGTTACAGGGCTACACAGAGAAACCCTGTCTCAAAAAACCAACCAAACAAACAAAACGGTTTCCCTTTCCATCCATCAAGGTCCAAAGCTGGTGAGCTGACCTCCCTTTTGTAAAGCCTTTCCAGCCACATGGAATGGCTAGGACCCTCCCCCAAGGACTTCTAACTGCCAGGTTCCACCCCCAGAACACTAACTGCCCTAAGGCTGGACCCTGCCCCCACCCTACAGAGTAAAAAGCCCAGTCTCTGCATGTGAAATCCCACCAATCTCCATCCTGGAAAGTTCTATCCCCTCCCCAAGAAACACTGAGCCCTGTGTCTACTGGAGCAGAGCAAACTGAACAGGATACAGGGCTTACATCTGCCCAAGCAGAGGCAATCACCCTCCTCGTTTCCTCCCTCTCAATAAAGCTCTCGAGTGAGGTTTGTTGTGTGGTGTGAGTTTGGCTCCTGGCTGCCAGGATACCTTTCCATCTGAGCTGTTATGCTTACGTTTGGTGCCGTGACTCGGATAGAAGCCCATGCTTACACCTTTGACCTTGCTACTCTATTCTCATATGCCCCTCCTGATACCTCTGGTCCTGATACCTACTGACAGCCTTCTTAACCCTGTCTTCCCAGGGATTGTGAAGTCTGACCCCAAGCTTCCAGAAGATGCCATCTTTTCCCTCCCCCCTCCACGGCCCAAGAATGTGATCTTTGAAGATGAGGAGAAGTCCAAGGTAAGGCAGAGTGACAGCTTGGGCCTCGAGGCTCCTAGCCCCTAGAGCAGAGGCTTGTGCCCAACGTGATCCCTGTGGAGGTGGCTGTGGGAGGAAGCAGCACTTAGCACCTGCTGATTACACCGACCCCATGCCAGCATCCGTATTCAGGAAGCACAGTTCACCACCCAGGGTTGCTTGAGGAGCTGCACAGTTTTTTATCTTTGTATACCAGTTGACTTGCTTGGGGTTGAAGAAGCATTTCCAAGGCTACCTCTGTGGTTTCTGGTGTGTCCGCCTGGAGATTCCAAAAGCCACAGGGCTCTGGGAAGGGCTCTGTGCTAGGATATCCTCCTGCTGCACTCTGTGGGGAGTGTGTGCAGTGTCTTGCTTATCTGAATGGACACCCATCAGATGTCAGTCAGTTTTGACCATTTTGTCTAGAGCTTTAGCATTGTGCCCGGCCCCACACACAGTCAGAGGATCCGGATTGTAGGTTCTGGCCTGGTGGTGCCCTCAGTCACCTCCTTGTCTCTGCAGATGCTGGCCCGCCTGCTGAAAAGCTCACACCCCGAGGACCTCCGGGCTGCCAACAAGCTCATCAAGGAGATGGTGCAGGAGGTGATGGCTGGCCTGGGGTACAGGGGTAGAAGACATGGATGTGAAGCTAGGCCACCAAGCAGGAGCGTGTGCGTGTGCGTGTGTGTGTGTGTGTGTGTGTGTGTGTGTGTGTGTGTGTGCGTGTGCGTGTGCGTGTGTGTGTGTGTGTGTGTGTGTGTGTGTGTGTGTAATGCCCCATAGTACCCTAGCAGGATCGTTACCACAGCAAAGAACCAACAGGTGCTAGGAGGCTGATGTTTAACAGGAAGAATTGCCCAGTGTCTAAGTGAACCTGCTATTCGGAATTCCTGAGGTGCTAGTATTTGTTAGTGATGAGGCCAAGAATTGAGAATTGGTGGCATGCACCTGTAATCCTGAAACTCTGGAGGCTGGGGCAGGAGGATTGTGAGGTTGAGGCTAGTCTGGGTCATATAGCAAGACCCTGTCTCAGACAAAAAGAAAGAAAAAAAAAATTTTGGAGCCAGGCGGTGGTGACGCACACCTTTAGTCCCAGCACTCGTGAGGCAGAAGCAGGGGATCTCTGTGAGTTTGAGGCCAGCCTGGTCTACAGAGCTAGTTCCAGGACAGGTACCAAAACTACACAGAGAAACCCTGTCTCGAAAAAGAAAAAAAAAGAAAGAAAGAAAAGAAAGAAGGGGCTAGAGTGATGGCTCAGAGGTTAAGAGCACTGGCTGTTCTTCCAGAGGTCCTGAGTTCAATTCCCAGCAACCACATGGTGGCTCACAACCATCTGTAATGAGATCTGGCGCCCTCTTCTGCCCTGGTGTGCAGGTGTATATGCAGACAGAATACTGTATACATAATAAATAAATAAATAAACCTTTAAATTAAAAAAAAGAAAGAAAAGAAAGGAAGGAAGGAAGAAGTTTGGGAGCCAGCAAGATGACTCAGCAGGTGTAGGTGTGTGCTGACAGCCTGAGCTGGGCCCCTGAGGACACACGTGGTCGAAGGAAAGAACCAGCTCTCACCAGTTATCCTTACTTCCACGTGCACACTAGGGCACAGGTACACACACACACACACACACACACACACACACACACACACGTCAGTAAATACAAACACTTTGAAGAAGTATCTTGGGGTGTATTAGGGCTACAGCTTAGTGGTGGAACACTTTTCCTACATGCATGATGTCGTGATATCCTTCCTCAGCACCCCCCCCCAAAACAAATTGAACCCTAAAGTATGTTTTCAATATGTCTGTAAGTATGTGTGTATGTATATAGATATGCACACACACAGCAAAACACAGGTGTTGATGTATGACTAGTGTGTAAGTTAATATATGTTGGAAGTTACACTGATGTTTAATAAGGCAAATCATCAAAGAAGACATTTAGGACTGGTTGTGCTAGTGTACACCTTTAATCTTAGCACTTGGGAGGCAGAGGCAGGTGGATCTCTGTGAGTTCAAGGTCTACATAGTTTCAAGACAGTCTGGGCTATGTAGAGAGAGACTCTCAAACGAAAATTTTTTTAAGAAGTATTCAGGATGTGGCTCACACCTCCAACCTCAACACTGGGGAGGCCAGGACAGGAAAATGGCCTTGTCTTGACTTCCAGGCCAGCCCTAGCTACACAATGAAACTTTGCCACAAACCAAGGCACGTAATAGCACAGACAGAAGAGGCCAAACGTAACACACTCTCTAGGCTCAGAATTGACAGTAGGGAAATAAAGGGTCAAGGCCACAAGGCAGGTGCCTCTGAGGCAGAAGACAGCCCATCATGTACCCAAGGTGACTGCCCCCCTGCAGCCCTGTGTATCTAGATCATCAAGTGATTTTTTTTTTTCTTTGAAAATATAGACTTCAAGCCAGGCATAGTGGCTCACGCCTTTAATCTCAGCACTCAGGAGGCAGAGGCAGGCGGATCTCTGTGAGTTTGAGGCTAGCCTGGTCTACAGAGTGAGTTCTATAATAGCCAGAGCTACACAGAGAGAAACACTGTCTTTGAAAATGAAAATGTAGACTTCTACATGAAATCTCCCAGCTCACTAATGATAGCAGCATAGAATTTTCCAGATGTTTTAAAAGTGTGTGCCTCACAGAAACTGCTAGTTCATTTTTCTTCAGAGGCAAGATCTAGTCATGCAGGTTGGTCAAGCTAAGCTTGGGCCCCAGATTGCATGGCAGGGGCTCCAGGAGAGGGTGTATCACAGGCCTGGATGGCTTCTGTTCAGGGTTGTGTTAGAGGGCCGGGCCATGTGAGAAGGTCCTGGGCATGCCCACCTCCTGCAGTGGAGACACACTAGGAAACAGAATGGGCTGGAGAGAGTGAGATTACTTCCTTTAGCTACCTTTAAAGGCCAGGAGCCCCCACACTTTCCAGGCACCTACAGATACAAGGAGGGACACCATACCTTGTTTCTAGGTTGTGAGTGCTGACCAAGAACTCTTACCTCTCACTGTCAAGTATGGGGCGGGGCCGTTGTCTTCAAGAGACAGACACAGGGAGGGCAAGAATGGCACAGGACCATAGCCATGAGTCTAGAAACTCTTGGGGTGATCTCGGGCCACCCCTGGATCCAGGACTCTGGCAGGAGAGTAGGAAGGGACATGTAGTAGTAGACTGCTTCTTGGACAGAGGACCTGTCCCTGAGTGGCAAGCTCTCAGCAGGACTGCCCACACAGAGCTGCAATCATGCCCAGCCAGCTCTCTTCCCGACTCGTACCAGCTCCAGGGCCAGTGGCAGGCCTGAGACAGCCTCTGCCATTTGCTGCCCCGCAGGACCAGAAGCGGATGGAGAAGATCTCAAAGCGGGTGAATGCCATCGAGGAGGTGAACAACAATGTGAAGCTGCTGACAGAGATGGTGATGAGCCACAGCCAGGGTGCCGCCTCCAGTAGCAGTGAGGACCTCATGAAGGTAGGCCTGCTCCTGGCCACTCCCAGCCTGGCCCCAAGCCCCTGAGAACCCTTGTCCACTCACCCTGTCCCCCTAGGAACTGTACCAGCGCTGTGAGCGCATGCGGCCCACGCTCTTCCGATTGGCCAGTGACACAGAAGACAATGATGAGGCTTTAGGTGAGTCCCAGAGTGCTGAGGTCAGGCCCTGCCCCTCCACCTGCCCCTCAGGCCCCATAGACACCCGCCCGCAGTTGGAAGGAGCCACCACAAGGGGGCCCCCTCTCCCCAGCCCTGACCTGAGAAGGCCGCAGATGGCAGAGACTGCTGTGGTGGACTCCATGAACAAGGTCCTGAGCAAGCGTCTCATCTCCTGCCCAGAAGGGGGAGCTCTCCCCATTTCCCAGCGTGGGTCTCAGAGCACCAGTGTGGCAGATCATCCCATCTCATCCACTCAGGCCCTCTGTCATCTCTCTGTCTCTCTCCTCCCTGCCTGGCTGTCCCCTGGACATTCTGAGTACATCTCAGCTTCTTCGCCAGCTCAGCTGTCTGGACCCCATAGATGCAGTGGGATGGGGGCCCTTCCCCTTCATATACCCTTTGGAGCCGGGCAGTGGTGGCGCACACCTTTAATCCCAGCACTTGGGAGGCAGAGGCAGGCCGATCTCAGTCAGTTCGAGGTCAGCCTGGTTCACAAAGTGAGTTCCAGGACAGCCAGGACTGTTGCACAGAAAAACACTGTCTTGGGGGGAAAATATTCTGCATGAATGACATTTGGGGTTGGGGATTTAGCTTAGTGGTAGAGCACTTGCCTAGCAAGTACAAGGCCCTGGGTTTGGTCCTCAGCTCCGGGGAGAAAAAAAATACCCTTTGGGGTGGATGTGGGAGGCTCTTCTCCCCTATCCAGAGACCCCACTCCTTTAACTGGCCTCTCCCCTCCTTCCTGTTCCAGCTGAGATCCTGCAGGCTAACGACAATCTCACCCAGGTGATCAACCTATACAAGCAGCTGGTCCAGGGTGAGGAGGTCAATGGCGATGCCACAGCCAGCTCCATTCCTGGTGAGAAGAGAGCGGGAGCTCTGTGGGGGCCCAGAGTGCAGGGCGGCACGACCTTCAATGTGACCTGGGCCCCTTAAGACCGTGAAGGTCCCGAGAAGGGAGCTGAGGCATTCTCTGGCAAGCCTAAAGTTGTTGGGGAAGAAAGCCCAAGTTTGTCACGGACCAGAAGGAAGGAGGTTTTTCTTTGATCCAGATGTGTGGAGCTGGGTCATACCATACCCTAGGCTTGATTGGACTATCAGAGACAAGGAAAGGGCTTTAGACACTGACGTGCAGACCACTGAGGGGAAATGGCAGCATGGTGTGTGGGGGTGGCGGACACAGGAGAGGCTAGTGGTGAGCAGCCCTTGGAGAGTGGGAGGCCCTCTCAGAGGTATGAGAGCAGCAGTGATCTCCTAAGGCTGTCCTAAGGGACACCTCAGCTGCCGTAGTTGGTATCACTGTGTAGTCACACTAATGCCACATTTCTGACATGTCCCTCACCTTAAAGCTGATTGCGTTCTGAACACAAGTGCCGTCTGCTAAAGAAAGGGCTGGGGTACCACAAGGGCCGGGAGACCTGTGGTGCAGAGCGGAGGAGGGAGGTTGCTGTCCCACCCCTGCGCTTCTGAGTGGCCCCCAGGACTTGCCCAACTCTCCTCTCCACTCAGGGAGTACCTCAGCCCTGCTGGACCTCTCAGGCCTGGACCTCCCTCCCTCGGGCACCGCATACCCAGCCACGCCCACCCACCCTGGCAGCCAGAGCAGCCCAGAGCAGCCCAGTGCCTCGGTGTCCCTGCTTGATGATGAGCTCATGTCTCTGGGTAAGGAAGAGGACGGGGCAGGGCAGCCTGCGGGCACCTGCCTTCCCTGTCCTGAGTGAAGCCGGGGCTCATGGTGACCTCACCACGTCAGCCTGGCAGAGGCGGGGATTGCTGGAGTGTGTCTCCACTGGGTAAGGATCAGCAGCTTCTCCCAACAGCAAGGACAGGAGTTAGTCAGATCCACTTGGAGTGAGGAACATTGAAAGTGTAAGCAGTGAACACTGTTTTCTTCAGGCTTTTTGATTTGTTGGGTGGTTGATTGGGTTTGTTTATTTTTGTTTTTTGAGACAGTTTCTGTGTAGTCCTGGCTGTCCTGAAACTCACTCTGTAGACCAGGCTGGCCTTGAACTCAGAGATTGACCTGCCTCTGCCTCCCAGTGCTGGAACTAAAGGCATGCACCACCACACTCAGCCTTCTCTGTGGTCTTTTTTTTTTTTTTTTTCTGTCTTTGTGTGCAGGCTTTATTTGAAATATTTTTTTCAAGAACCATCGCTACTCCTCAGGACAAGGGCAAAGGTCACCCTCTGCAGAACCTTGGGAACTGCACACAGAACTGTGCAGAGGCCACATCTCAGCTGAAGCTAGGGCCTGCCCGGGGGTGGAGGGGTGGGGTGGAGGTTCAGACAAGGAGAGGGTGTCAACTCCAGCTGCCACCAGGGTAGTATCTCGTGGTCCCAGACAGGAGGCTGTCTTTGGGAATTCCATCATCTGGCTACACCCCTGGCTGAGGTACCATCAGATCAATGTGACTCAAGTTCCTGGACAGCCAAACTCTGGTGGCAAAGAGTCCCAAATTGAGGATCAAGTTCCTCCGGAAGTCGTTCCAATCGGTGAGGTGGTGAAGCGGTAGATGCCGGGGAGCCAGTCTCCTACGTTGTCTGGAACCTTGGTGGCCTCGTTGGCCGAGCCAGAGGCGCTCACCGTCACCCGACTAGAAGCTGTGACTGCACGGAGCACCCCCCTCTGGGGTCTGAAAGGACCACCATAGGAAGACCTGACAGCTGCTGGTTCCCTGCCTGTGGGGAACACCTGCTGAAAACAGTCTCTGTCTTCTCTAAGTCAAATACAGGGGAGCTTGGCTGAGGTGTTCAGGACAGACAGGCCTCAGGCTGGTTTCCCGCCTGCCAGGGCCACTCCTCAGGACCCTCCAGCACCAATTAGTTGGCTTTCTTGACTAATGCCAGAGTCCACCTGATCCACCTTGCGTGGTCCCCATGGACCCAGGTTCACCCAGGATAGCACTTGCCCACGGATGCTCACCTGGACCCTCGAGCTCAGGCTCTCCTCTCTCCTCACGACCTCCGCTCCTGCTCTAAGCTGCTGAGGGCAGAGGCGAAAGTTCCAACCTCTGCCCATTAGTTGGCTTCTGTGGGGCCTTGCCTGGAAGAGAGGAAGCAAGTGTGGGCTGCAGGATGGCTGTTGGGACAGTGCTTTCTATTTTTGTTCTGCCACTGGTTCCCTCGGAGGAGTGTGGGTTTCATTCGTGAGCCTCTGAGAAAGGAGAGAATCCAGGGATCTCCAAGCCAGCAAGCACATGGCTAGCTTTTAGCTTACCAGGCCAACTCCGTATCTTGCTTTCTCTACAGGCCTAAGTGACCCTACACCCCCTTCAGGCCCCAGCTCAGACAGCGTGGGATGGAACAGCTTCCAGGTAAGATTGCTAAAGCTGGTTCAGCCTGTGACAGACCCAGGGGCAGGGAGCCTGAGAGGTACCAGCCAGCCAGCTGGGTATGGGCAAGGCTCCCTGGAACAGGGCAGTTCCACCCTAAGGAAGAGCCCAACAGTCTCTTCTAACCTCAGCAGAGGTGCCTGGGCCCCAGCCTGGGCTCCCCCAACAGGACCACAGCCATGCCTTCAAGGTTAAGCTGGGGGGGGGGGGGGCTCTTCTTCCCTTAAAGGTGACTTGTGGGCCCCTGAGTGTGCAGCTCCAGCCAGGCCCAGTGTTCCGCCTTGTGATGAAGTGGTCTATTGTCCCTCTGCTTCACTGGTCTGTGTTGTCACCTGCGGGGAGGGGAGGGCCACAGGGCCCAGGTGGTGACCAGAGCACTGTAAAGTCTCACCCTGACTCCTTTGCCCACAGTCCTCAGATGGCGCTGAACCCTCAGTCCCTCCCCCAGCCCAGGCCCCCAGCATGGACTGCCGACCCCCAGCACAGGCACCCCCACCAGCGAGCAGCGGCCTGGATGACCTGGACCTCTTGGGGAAAACCCTCCTGCAACAGGCTCTGCCCCCAGAAGCCCAGCAAGTGCGGTGGTGAGGGCTGCTATTGCCAGGGCCCCTGTCCCCACAGGCCAGCAGGGAATCGTCCGTCACTGTAGCTCCTGGGAGCCCAGCATGTTGGCCTACCCACTGTGATGAGGGTTTCACACCACACAGAGTTGATGAGAATGGGGCACAGTGGTGCCCGCCAACATGCCCCCTAGAGAAGAGAGAGGGGGTGGGTCAGCATGGGAGGATGCCCAAGGCTAGAGACACTGACCTGCAGGCACAGAGCTGGGTAGCCCAGTCCTTCCCGGGCCCTAACAAGACCACCTGAAAGTCAGTTGCTAATGCACTGTTCCCATTAAGGGAGAAGCAGCAGCCAGCCCCCCGCCTCACTCTCCGTGACCTGCAGAGTAAGAGCAGCTGCACGTCACCCAGTCCAGCACCCACCAGCCTCCTCCACAGCGCGTCCCCAGAGCCCCCTGGGCCTCCACCACAGCCAGCACCCACCGAGCTCTCCTTAGCCAACATCACTGTGCCCCTGGAGTCCATCAAACCCAGTGAGTGGAACTAGGTGGGGTGGGAGGACCAAGCCAGGTCAGCTCTTGTCCCCCTGCACGACGGCTTCCCACCCTGGAGTGACGCAAGGCTGCTCCCTAATTTCTGAGTCACGGGAGGTGGGGGGGGCTTTTTTTTTTTTTTTTTTGGTTTTTCGAGACAAGGTTTCTCTGTGTAGCTTTGCCCCTGTCCTGGATCTCACTCTGTAGACCAGGCTGGCCTTGAACTCACAGAGATCCTCCTGCCTCTGCCTCCCGAATGGACCCTGACCTCTCCTCCATAGAGAAGGCAGGGGCCAGAGCTAGAAGGTTCTGTAAGATTACAAAACCAAGCCTCAAAGAAAGATCCAGGCCTCGGCCCTAGGCGTTTCTCACTCAGGAGCAGTCGGTAGCACTGCCTGACACTCGGCCTGAGCTGACGACTAGCCAGGCTGCATTGACATTCTCAGAAGCGGTGACCAAGGGCAGCACCCCTTCTCCATCCTCCTTTCCAGTAGAACTAACCCCGAGCTCAAAGAGTGCGCCACCCAGACTTTGACCAGAGCCCTTGACTCCAGCCCAGGAGAGAACCTGGCTGTGACTTGGCTCTAGGGATGGTGTTCTGCCTCCACCATCTGGTCTCTCTGTGCCTTCAGCTCCAGTGGAGGCCAGACCCTGGGTGAGAGGCGGATAGGTATGTTCTGGCTCCACCCATTCATTCATCTCCCTCCAACCCTTCTCCCAACAGGCAGCATCCTGCCGGTGACAGTTTATGACCAGCATGGCTTCCGTGTCCTCTTCCACTTTGCTCGGGACCCACTGCCAGGGCGCTCTGACCTGCTGGTGGTGGTGGTCTCCATGCTGAGCACCGCCCCCCAGCCCATCCGCAACATTGTTTTCCAGTCGGCTGTCCCTAAGGTGACAGGGCAGACCAAACAGGTCTTCCTCCCTCAAGGCAGGGTGACCTGAGACTCGATGGGCAGCTAGCTGGCTGGGCATGGTCAGAGGACAGGATCTCCCTCACTGGGGAGCTGGGGGAGGCCGGAGGAGAGATCCCTAAGACCCTGGGAGGGAGCTGGTTCCTCCTCAGTGGCTGCCTGACCAGCTATACACCTCCTACCCTCAGGTCATGAAGGTGAGGCTGCAGCCTCCTTCCGGCACAGAGCTGCCAGCATTTAACCCCATCGTCCACCCCTCAGCCATCACCCAGGTCCTGCTCCTTGCTAACCCCCAGAAGGTGAGGGCCCAGCTATGACAGGGCAGTGCCCCGGGGTGGTGCCGGCCTCCTTTTCCTGCTCTAACCCTCGCTTCTGCCATTTGTGCCCCAGGAGAAGGTTCGCCTTCGATACAAGCTCATCTTCACCATGGGCGACCAGACCTACAACGAGATGGGAGATGTGGATCAGTTCCCCCCTCCAGAAACCTGGGGGAGCCTCTAGGACAGGGGGGCTGGAGAGAGGAGGGCAACAGGACCTAGTCCTGCTCAGCCTGGGCCTTCTCTCCTTCCTGTGGCCCCCAGTGACTCTTCCCTCTCCCTAAGCCTCTTCTCCTGCTGAGCCAAACCCGGCAGGAGGCTGGGCCTGGATTTGCCATAGCTACTGGGATCCCCATCACCAGTGGGAGCCAGGAACAGGGAGGGGCTGTCTGCCCTGGAAAGACTCTCGGGAGTGAGGGAAGAAGCATGGCTGTTAGGCCCAGCTCTGACCCCAGCCTGAGGTGGGGTCTCCCCCACCTGTCTTTTATGCCTTACGGAAAGGCCCAGCCATAACTTGGAGGCCATGCTGGCGCTGGGACCAGCCCAGGCTTCCTCTGTGGGAACCCAGTGACTGGGGGTAATGCCCATGCCCTAGCTGTTTGCACTTGGTGTGTGGTTTGGCTCTTTGCTTTTCTTTTGGAATGGCCCTGTGGTCCCAGAGCTGAGGGAGCTCCACTCAGCTCCAGCCCCTCTGGAGGCCTCCCTTTGCTCTCAGGCCTCCTGCGGGGCCATGGGAACTTGAAAGCAAAGCCAGAGGACATGTCCCCCTGGGGGGCCATGGAACTCCCAGAGTTCCATGCTTCATTCATCAGCTTTTGCTGGGGCCTCCTGTGAGCACCTCACATCTGCCCACCCATCTGTGGTCCAAAGTAGGGTCAGTGTGGGTGACAGCGGGAGTATTTATGAAAATAAAATGACCTTTTCCTGGAGTAGCCGTTCTTGCCAGGTTGAGGGAGGCAGGGGAGAACCAGGGATTGGGGGCCTAAGGACTGCACTATCTGTTGTGTCCCCATCTCCCACCCATTCTGACTCCTCGGTCCTGCACCAGAAGAGGTCCTACTGGGGACTGAGTCGGGGTGGCCCAGCACAGTCCCAGCTGGAGATGAGGCCACTAAGGGGTTCAGCTTCTGCAGCAGCCGAAGGGAAGCCCTGGCTCCTTGCCTCCTCCTGCTGCACCCTGCAGATTCTCCCATGGGCTTCTCCCAGCCCCAGGTGCTGCTCTGGGAAGCAGGACTCCCCACAGCAGATGTGGCAGGCCCACTCCAGGAGCCCTGCACCACACCCGCTTCAGCCGTCCTCACCTCCCTTGGTGTGATAAAGGGCTGTGCCCAAGCAGGGTGAGAAAGCCACAGCTAGAGCTAGGATAATCTGCCTGCCAGTGGGGTGCAGTGAGGAGGGGGTGGGGGCAGGCGGCCCACCCTTGGTCCCATGAGCAGCTGTATTGTCACAGGCTCCAGGAAGCCCCACATCTGAGAAAACACTTTCACTTTGTCTCATCATCGGGCAGTTCCTGATCTGCAGTTAGCTACTACAACCCTTTCCGTAGATCCGGTGAAGACCTCCTGCATATGATACAGCTCTCCTCCTGGCAGGCCCACACTGCACACAGAGTGAAGGCATCTCGGGTGGACTGTATAGCAAATGACAGAGGTACCGGTGCCTCTCGGCCTCCCTCCAACCAGACTCCACTGCATGACTCACTCCTGACACAGCTGATGGCCTGTCCTGGCACCTGTCCTGTCTGAAAAGGTCCTCCAGTTCCCACCTGGGGCCTCAGGGTTGTCTCCAGTATAATCTTTTTGTTTTTTGGAGACAGGGTTTCTCTGTGTAGCTTTGTGCCTTTCCTGGAACTCACTCTGTAGCCCAGGCTGGCCTCAAACACACAGAGATCCACCTGGCTCTGCCTCCCGAGTACTGGTATTAATGGCGTGCGCCGCAGCCACCACCACCGCCCCGCCCAGTATAATCTTGTTAAATGGCCCCTGAATGGGTGAGGGTAGGCATGAGTCGTGGGACCATGAATTTGGGAGTTCCATGAATTGGTGTGCTGGTTCCAAAGTCACTCACTGACTTGCTCTCCCTTTCTAGGTTCTTTGTTTAAAAGGGTCACAGGGTGGGGACCTAGAGAGCTAGTAAGGCCCCTTTGAGGGATCTGTAGGCCCAAGAGCCCAGGCTGCGGTATAAGAGGAACCCCTTCAGTTTCCCGGCCCAACCCCACCTCTGGCTAAATTGGCAATTAATGAGGCAATTCCACATAGTTTATCTAGTAGTCAAAAGGGGATTATTTTGAGTAACTTAACAACAAGCAAAGGGAGGTGGTTACAGGATCCAGGAGAGGTGAGGCCCAGTCCAACGTGGTTCTCTGGAGAATTCTGATTTGGTCCGTAGTACCAGCATCCAGCATCTGGAGTCATGAGGTAGCCAAGAGGGAGTAAGCATTTAAGCATTTCAGGTCTGCCGGTCCGTCTGCCTTCTAGGGGTGGTGCTTCAGGGACCGAAGCACAGAAAACCACTCCTACATCTGGCCTTGTCCATCTATGAGCAAATCTCTGGAGCACACACTCCCATGCAGGTATGACCCATCTCAAAACCCAGTAGGAGCTGGAAACTAGCACGGCACTCTCAGGAAGTCGGGGACAAGGGGCATCCCTGGAGGTGAGCATCTGTCTTAGCATGGGCACCCTGGGAAGTATCTTCTCAGTCTTTCAAAAGATGAACCCCATCACCACACCAGGGCAACGGGACTTCCCAGACCTCACAGCCACACTTCCACTTCTGGGACACTAGCCAGAGCCAGCAGTTAATTCTTTAGTAACCACAGGCTGCTCATCTTTTAGCAGAATCCAAGAGTGATGGAGAGCCTCTGCTACCCTGGGCCACCCTCTGTGGCCTCTACCCCCAGGGCAGTGGAGAGGAGCCACCCACCTTGGCATGCTGCTGGGCCAGCTGCCTGCAGCCTCCCCTTACCACACCCCACCCCACACCCTCACTCCGCCTTTGAGTCCTCAGAAGTGCTCTGTGAGCACTGTCCCAGCCGTCTAGAGGAGGGGTCTAGATGGTAGATTGTCACCGCCACATGGGCCTGTCTTCCAGCTCTGACACCTGCCTGGCCTATGTTGCTCCCAGCTGGGGTCAAGAGCACACATTACTCCAGGGCAAGCAGTATCAGGAGGAGTCCCGCCTCAGCCCCACCCCAGGGTTCCTGGAAAGGCCTTTGGGCTTGTGGAAGTGGAGGTGGGCAAGGGAGTTATCATAGCCCCAGGAAACACACCTGCGCTGGCTGCCGTGGGCAGGAGCCGCTACTTGGAGGCTTTCTAGTATTGCCACAATCCAGCCATGTGGCAAAGTGTCTCAGCTGGTATGATAAAGCCTCCACCCCAGCCCGCCCACTGGCTGCCCTGACCACATCCGCTCAAGTCTCACTAGCAGATGCCAGCCAGACTGTCAGGGATGGCAGGCAAATCTGTGTGATGGCTGGTCAGTCCCTCTGTGGCCACAGTGAAGGCAGGAGCAGAGGCCAGCCTCGAGGGAGTTTCCAGGCAATACCATGTACGCAGCAGCAATGGCTCCTAGGCCTTAGGTCTGTCTTCTGACCTGGCCTCTACTACGTAGCCAACTAGTGTGCACATCTGGTCTGTACATCTATCTGGTCTGGCCTGGGTCTGCACATCTGCCAAATGGAGGGAGGCAAAGATACCAACCTTAGGGGAGGGTGAGCTAAGGAACATGCCAGTCAATTCTACTGTCCTAAGGCAGCTGGACATATTTCAAGGACAACCGAGGCAGGGGTGGTCAAGGTTCTTGTCATTCCTGACTTTTGGTGGTTGAAGAATGAAGTAACAGAAGATAGAGCCAGGCACTTTTCTGAGAATTTTACATGCTTAATTCCTGTAATCCTATTAAGCTTTGTGGTGTTTGTGGCTGAGGGGTGAGCTCTCTTATCCAAGGTTAGTGTGCTGGTGAGAGACAGTTCCCCAAGTCCCATGGCTCTTCTGTAATATCTGCTACTGAGGAGGCAAGAGCATTGCAAGTTCAAGACCAACTGGGCAACGTAATGAGACTTTCTCCCAAAATTAAAAAAAGGTATGGTGAAGAGGCCCAGTGGGTGGCAGTACGGCCATCAAGCATGAGGACCCAAGTTTGACTCCTGGGGGACGTGGTAGAAGGAGACAACAGACTTCCATAAGCTGTCCTCTGACCTCCCCATGAAAGAAATGTTTACACATGCACACACTTTAAAAAAAAAAAAAAAAATGTGATTAAGGGAGCTGGAGAGTTGGCTCAGAGAACCAGGTTCAATTCCCAGCATGCACATGGTGGCTCACAGTGATCTGTAATTCCAGTTCCAGGGGATTCAACACCCTTTTCTGGCCTCCACAGGCACTGCACACTCATGATACATAGACATACATGCAGGCAAAACACCCGTATACATAAAACAAAATTAGATTTTAAAAAATTTATGGTGGTGGTGGTGCACACCTTTAATCCCAACACTCGTACTTGGAGGTATCTGTGAGTTTGAGGCCAGCCTGGTCTACAGAGGGAGTTCCAAGCCACCAGAGCTACACAGAGAAACCCTGTCTTGAAAAACTAAAAAAATAAAAATGCTGGGCGGTGGTGGCCCAGCACTTGGGAGGCAGAGGCAGGTGGATCTCTGTGAGTTCAAGGCCACCCAGGTCTACAAAGCGAGTTCCAGGACAGGCTCCAAAACTACACAGAGAAACCCTGTCTCAAAATCAAAACAAAACCAACAAAAATTTAATTTCAAAACTTTTTAGAGAGATCTGAGGCTGGGACTCAGTGGTGGAGCACTTGCCAAGCAGCACAAAGCCTCGGGTTTGATCCCTAGTTCAAAACCAAAATACCCACCCACCCCCACAAAAGACAACCCAACCCAGCCATGACCCCAGCATTTACTAATCAAAACTTTCTGATTACAACATCCTTTGAAGGAATAGCCTATGATCCAACCTTTGGGGCTTCCAACCTTCTATGATTCAACCCATGTGACAAAAGAGGCCTCCCTTACAAGGTCACCCAGCCAAGAAACACAGTAGCATCATCTGGGCAGACCCAGAAGGCCCCTGGGTCAAACTAGAGCTAGGGACTGGGGCTGGGCAAGAGCTTTGATGATACACTCTGGTCATTTCTGAAAAACAAAACAAACAAAATCCCTGCTTTTCAGCCCCGGGAGCTGTCCCCTCCCCAGGCTAGAGTCAGGACTAGGCCTGGACAAGCCTGGGAGGCATAGGGTATAAGCCAGACCTGCCCTCCGGAACTTCCAGCACAGCCAAGCAACCTGATAGCCTGACAAGCCCTGAACTTGCAGGCAGAAGCATCATGGAGTTCAGAGACCTCCCTAGAGGCAAGAAGATGACATCTGGAGCCAAGCCGCTGGCTTGGGAACCACTTGCTCACCCAGCGGAGCGTGCCCATTGCCAAGTCAGGGAAAACTGAACCGCAAGAATGTTCTGGGTAGGACCTAGATGGTGGGAAAGAAAAGGGCCAGGAAGGCGTTGCAAGTCCAGGTCTGGTGTCTCCATAAGTGTACCCCAAGGCTGGACCCCCTCTCAGGGGACCTTTTACCACCTCTTCTCCAAACACTGGTCAGCAGCCTTCCCATTGGGAGAAGAGAGGGAGGGAAGGGATCTGGCTTGCCATCTCATCTCCCCACCCACAGAGCCAAGATTCCAGTGATGAGGGGCTGTTCCTAGCGAGGATGTTCTGGCTCTTTGCAGCAGTAACTGCTGGGACCCCTCTGGGCTCCTGGAGCCTCTACAGGACTTCATGAATGAATAAAGGGGTTGTCTGCTTCCAGTGAGTGACCCCCAGGTGCCAGGCCTGTGTTGAGGGTAGGGTTTGCAGAGATGCCTGGAGCAAAGGGGCTGCCTTTGTACTCCCACACAGTAGGTGCTCAAGTGGTACTGCTCTGAACTGAAACTAACAGAGTAAACGTGCCGATGTGGGGCTCAGGGCTTCCTGTAGCCTCCTCTCCCCCACCCTCCCCAAGCCTGAAGGGTGCACCGGAGCCAGCTTGCTGTTGCCCACAAGCTCTCTTGCCCTGTAGTAACTACCGGTTGTGAACACCTACTGTATGCCCAGGCTGGTTTTCAGCGGCACGTTCTAAAGAGAAAACTTCTGTTGGATTTGGGGGTTCAGAGCAGCACCCGTATCAGTGCCTAACAAGAAGGAAGGGCAAGGACCAGGGACTGTTTGCCAGGAGGGATGAGAAAGAGCTTTACAAATAGAGGAAACCGTCCAAGCTGAGGACCCTTAAAATGGAGGGACTCTAAGGCTGAGAAGCAGGCCCGGGTATCTTGTTTACCCTGTGGCATGGGCCAGTCCAGGACATTTATCCCCATCAAGCCACTACAAACAGTGAATGAGGAACTTTAGGGATAGGTCCAAAGACAGTAAGTAGTCTCTGGTGGTCCCAGGTAGACCAGGTTCCCATCCACTGGTCCAGCAGGCATGAGGGATGGCCAGGGAATGGTATGGGGGAAGAAGTCTCCAAGGAGCATCCCCTAGTGACTGGCCGGCACAGGTCCCAAAGGCCTGTCCCGGGCCTGTCTCTTCAAGGCACGGAAGGAGCCTTCTTTTCCCTTTAAGAGAGCAAAGGTTGTTTATCTCCAGGACGGCGGTGGCTGGAGCGGCTTACCTGCTTCCCGCCACCCGCCACCGCAGCCGGGCAGGGTGCAGGAAGGAGGATCCCCGCACTCAATCTGCAGAGAGACAGACCGACAGACACTCGCCAGGCGACCGGCCGGGGGTCGTTGGGGCCCGGAAGCCACGACAGAGCGAGACTCCAAACTTGGAGAGAGGAGTGACCTGGGGGCCGGGGGCGGAGTCGTGAGCGGGGGGAGGAGAGCGCCAGCGCCAGCCCCAGCCAGAGGAGCGCGGCGGCCCAGGAAGCCAGAGCGCCGCCCACCCATCCGGGGCGAAGCGCGCGGGGAAGCAGGCTGGGCCGGGGGCTGCCAGCCTCAACCCCCACGGTGACCCCTCGGCCCCCCAGCCCGGACCCAAGATGATGAAGAGGCAGCTGCACCGCATGCGGCAGCTGGCCCACACGGGCAGCTTGGGACGGTGAGTGTCACCCTCTTCTAGCCCTGCTAGGACCTGAGCGGGCGCAGGAGAGTGGGGAACCAGTCACTGAGGTCGGGGACATCTGGGCAGCGGCCCTCTGGCATGCCAGAGCCCTGACCTCGCTTCCTGGCGTCTGAAGCCACTGTGGTCGCACAGGCAAAGCTGGCCTTTGCGGGGGGGAGGGGGGCACCTCTATTCCTGGTTGGAAAGGCTGCAGGGAGCAGAATGCGCTCTGAGCCCGGATGCTGCCCGGAGCCTCATTTGTCCCCTCTGGACAATGGGAACAGTTAACTGTCTCTTAACTGCAGGGTTGGGGAGGAACAGAGCTGATGGGAGGGGGGGTGCGCCCAGACCCTGGGGGAAGGGACTAGCTGTATTCTGCCCTGGGGAGGAGGGGCCTGCTCTGCGCTGAGTGTCCGTCCCCTCCCCCAGCCCAGCGGCCTTCTGCTTCTGCTTTTCGCCGCCGACTCAGGTAGAGGCCCCCCTCTGGTCCTCGGTCCCCAGCTCCAGAACTAGGAGAGCGGAAGTTTGGGGAGTTTCTCGGAGCTTTTCTCTCTGCTCCTCTTCTCCAGCCTGGGAGTTCCCCATGGGTTCTTCGGACCCAGGGAGGGAGTATCCAGAAACTTGATTCAGTCCTACGATAGTATAGACACCTGCGTGCACCTACGAAGCCAGGCCACTTTGCTCTGAACCCATGTCCTTATGTGTCCCTGGGCAGAGTCCCAGGACCTGCCCACAGCTGCAGGCTAATGTCGTGTGCCTGTGGGCCTGACCACCCCGGAGGCCCGCTTCCACACTTCCCGTTCTGGGGGCCAGCAGAGGCCTCCTCTTTCCGGGGCAGGCAAACAAATTGGTGGCTGGGGAGAAGAGAAACTTTTCCTCTGTGTCCCAAAGCTGAGCCCTGGGTAGCTCACTCCTGTTCTGTCGGTGTCATGGGTCCACCCTCTCCCAGGGCGCAGCCCTGGGTGGAGGAGGAAGCAGGCATGCATCCTCTAAAACCCATGGAATGTGCTCCAACTGCGGTGCAGACAGGCCACCCAGGCTTGGTGGGTCCTGGAGGCAACTGGGGTCCAGGTGCCATATGCAGGGAAAGAGGGAGGCAGTGGGTTTCCTAACCCGGACTGACTCAGCAGAAGCCCCCCCTTCCCCCACAGCACCCCAGAGACTGCCGAATTCTTGGGTGAGGACCTGCTGCAGGTACGTGCCTGGGCGGGCTGGGCTGGGCTGGGCTGGGCGGCAGGTCCGTGCAGGCTGTCAGAATAGAGGCTGACAGGCGGGGACCGCAGTTGAGGGCCTGGTTGAGTCATTCCCTGATGGCCTGGGAGCCCCAGGAGGGAAGAGAAAAGTGATTCTTGCTCTGAGGGAGACAATCCACAGTCCCTACATGTACCTCCCAGGTGGAGCAGCGCTTGGAGCCTGCTAAGAGAGCAGCTCACAATGTGCACAAACGGCTGCAGGCCTGTCTGCAGGGCCAGAGCGGGGCTGACATGGACAAGCGGGTGGTAAGTGGGGGTCCCCAGGAGGAGGGGCCTGAGGCGGGGAGGGGTGGGGTGGGAATGAGGCCCTCTGGGTCGGCAGGCTGCAGCTTCTGAAGTTCGCTCCCAACCAGCACACCCCCGGGCGTTCTAGGTGGGCGGAGCACCATATGAGCTGGATGGAAGATGCTTTCTGTTACTCAACAGGCAGCATTTATTGATTGCTGCCAGACTGTTGCTAAGACGCTCATGCATTGTCTCCCCAACAGCCCTGTCAAAAGTCCCTTGTACAAGTCTCTGTGTATAATGGGAAACCAAGGCCTAAATGTACTAACCCACGATCACACAGCCAGCAAGTGGCAAAGTGACCCTGTGGTCCCTCTTGATTGTAAAATGTAGTGCATAGTGTTCTCCATAACTCTGGGTGAAGTGTGGGGATGGTTAAAAATTCATGTGGCTGGAGCTGGAGGCTTGGCTCAGCAAAGCACTTGCTCTTGCCTAGATCTGGGTTGGGTTCCCACCGCCCACATGGTTCACAACTATCCAGTCCCAGTCGCAGGGACTCTGACACCCTCTCCAATGCTCTGAAGGCATCAGGCATGTCTGCCCTCCCCTAGAAGGGCCTGGGTGTGAGGCCATAGGCAGGCTTGGAGAGTTTGAGCTAGGTGGTGACCTGATTAACAACCTATGCCCTCAGGTGCCAGCGCGGGGGGGGGGGGGGGGGGGGGGGGGAGTGAGGGCCATCTCACCCCTAGCCACAAGGCCAGCTCTTCTCTTTGCAATTCTATGACCTTGGGACAGCTTCCTGCCCCCTCACACACACACACACACACACACACACACACGTACGCACGCACGCACGCACGCACGCACGCACGCACGCACATACACGCACATACATCATCCAGTTTCCACTTTTACCTGTGACTGTGGACTTGATTGGTTGGCTCTTCCCTCTGCTGGAGTGTGGGTGTGGCCAGATGCTGTGGGCACAGGTTGGTGGAGGAGACTGGTAAACTCACCCTCCCCGCACCCCCGCCCTCCCTGCAGAAGAAGCTTCCTCTCATGGCTCTTTCCACCACGATGGCTGAGAGCTTCAAAGAACTGGATCCGGATTCCAGCATGGGGTGAGCATGGACAGGGGCCTGGCTCTTCACTAGAGAGGGTGCCAGGAAGCAATAAGGGGGTCAGATCAGCCAGAGTGTCTACCTCAAAAGGATGACCAAGCTGGGAGCAATGTCCAGGTCACTAAGACCTGAGAAAGCAGGGAATGGAGAGGCAGGGACCTTGGAGTATTTCTAGGTGGAGGTGAGGGGCCAGGGGACCCTTGGCCTACTGTGCTCTCTGTCCACAGGAAGGCCTTGGAGATGAGCTGTGCCATCCAGAACCAGCTGGCCCGAATCTTGGCTGAGTTTGAGATGACCCTGGAGAGAGATGTCCTACAGCCGCTCAGCAGGCTGAGCGAGGTGACCCTGTGCCCCAGCCCCAGCCTCCCTGGCCTCCTGCTCCCCATGTCCCACCCACCCAGGCCCCTGAACCCTCCCCGTGTCTGCCCTCAGGAGGAGCTGCCTGCCATTCTCAAACACAAGAAGAGTCTGCAGAAGCTGGTGTCTGACTGGAACACTCTCAAGAGCAGGTGGGCACCTGAACCTAGGTCAAACCATAGGAGGGCTCAGCAGGGCCCATTGGGTACTTGGTAAAGGCATATATATGTGAGGGTGTGCATGTGCTCCCTTGTGACACAGGTGACCCCAAAACTAGAAAACAACTAGTTTCCAAGATCCTTATATGGTTATAGGGCTCGTCTGCATTCAGGAGCTGGGTAGTTGTGATCATCAGGAAGACCACAAGAAGGAGCCCTACAGCACTTTGGCCTAGTCTGGGCAGAGGCCCAAGGAATTTCTATTTTGCCTCTATAAACCCTAGAGTCCTCTGTGATTATGTGTATGGAGGGGACACTTAGCTCTGGCCATGCAATGGGGCCAGTGACCACCCACCTTGGGACCCTCCCCAGGCTCAGCCAGGCAGCCAAGAACTCAGGGAGCAGCCAAGGCCTGGGTGGCGGCCCAAGCAGTCACAGTCACCTTGCCACGGCCAACAAGGTGGAGATACTGAAGGAGGAAGAGGAGGAGCTAAAGAAGAAGGTGGAGCAGTGCAAGGTGAGGTCGCTTGTGGTCTCCACGTAGGTGATAGGCGCACGCGCGCGGGGGGGGGGGGGGGGGGGGTGGGGGATGGGGGGGTGTCCATTTTACAGAGGGGAAAATTGAAGCTCAGAGAGGGGAGGTTGAGATGGGCCACGGCAGCCCTGAGTTTTAAATCCAGGCCGTTAGGGGTCAGAATCTACGTGGTGGAGCGCCACCCAGAGGCTCTGCCATCCTTGTCCTGTGCATTAACAGCTGGGACGCCACCACTGGGACTCTCAGTGTCTCCCGAGTGAGTGAATGAATAGAGTTTGCTGAATGAATGAATAGCATTTGTATGATGAATGGGGGTTTGAGAGAATGAGTAGCGTGTGATGGGTAGGTGAATGAATGGGTAAGTGGTTGATGAATGAATGAATGAATGAATGAATGAATGAATGGTGTTCATGAAGCGAGTGAATGAAGGGTGAATGGAAGAGTGATAGCATTGGTGAATGAGAACACACTGTACTAAGGATCTGAGAACGCAGTGTAAACAACTGGAAGCCGGGCGGTGGTGGCGCACACCCGTAATCCCAGCACTCGGGAGGCAGAGCCAGGCGGATCTCTGTGAGTTCGAGGCCAGCCTGGTCTACAGCGTGAGATCCAGGACAGGCTCCAAAACTACACAGGGAAACCCTGTCTCGAAAAAACCAAAAAAAAAAAAAAAAAAAAAAAAGAAAAAAGAAAGAATATGAGTGGTCGGGTGGGCAGGCCCCAAGTGTAGACCCTGACCAAGAGAGAAAGCTGACTGGGAGCTCCCCTGTGTACTGACTCTCCAGTTGTCAGCCTCCCTGCCAGGCCCCCAGCCTCACCCGCCCTCTCCCCTCTGTCCCCAAGGACGAGTACTTGGCCGACCTGTACCACTTCGCCACCAAGGAGGATTCCTATGCCAACTACTTCATTCACGTGAGTCCGTGGCCCAGCTCCAGCCACCTGGAACTCAGGGGGGATGCCACGGGGAAGGACTTCGGGGAACCCCAAGGGATGGTGAGTGTCTGTTCTGGAGACCTCGAGGCATTCCCTGTCCCCCTCATGTCTCCGGGGCATGTCCTTTGTCCCCACAGCTCCTGGAGATTCAGGCTGATTACCATCGCCGGTCACTGACCTCGCTGGACACGGCCCTAGCTGAGCTGAGAGACAACCACAGCCAAACAGGTGGGGCCATGAGTGAGCCAGCCTCACACCTCTGAGCCTAGTATACTTAGGGCTCTGTAAGCGTTTGCCCCTTAGCCAGGCGTGGTGGCTCTCTGAGTTCAAAGCCGGCCTCGTTTTCATAGAGAGTCCCCGGACAGCCAGGGTATCCTGTCTGGAGAAACAAACACAAAACGTTTGTTCCTTATCCAGAAAGGCAGAAGGGAGGAGCCATGGATGAGCTGGGAGCTGAGAGAGGGCTGGATTAGGTCTTTGTGGATGGATTTTCTCTGCTGTGGAGAGGGAACAGGACAGGAGCCAGGAGACCTTCTAGAAGGTTGGCTTCTGGACTGGGCAAGGCCGGCGGAGATGGGCAGATTCAAGAGGTAGGCTAGATGGTTGTGTGTGTGCCACTGAAGTAGGGTGGAAGGTCGATTCCTGGAGGTGCCCTGTCTGCCCTGACCCTATTGCCTGGGGCAGGAAGAACCAGGCCACTGACATGTCTCATTTCCACAGATCTCTCCCCCTTGATGACGGCTGCCCCCGTCTCCAGGGTATATGGGGTGTCCCTCAGAACCCACCTGCAAGAGCTTGGTCGTGACATCGCCCTGCCCATTGAGGCCTGTGTCCTAATGCTGCTGTCAGAGGGCATGCAGGAGGAGGTGAGAGCCAAGGCATGGGGATCTGTGGCAGGGCCCCATGCTGCTCCTGTGCTGGTACCCATAGTTCCCCTCTTAAGGGGGAGGCATAACCTCCCATTGCTGAACTGACCCTGACTCACTGAACGTCATGTCAAGGGCCTGGCACTGACCACTGGGTAACTGATCAGTCCCTGCTCCATCGACTAGTCCCAGTGGCCCTGGGTGTGTGTGTGGGGTGGGGTGGGGTAGTTCCTCAATGGCTCTGTTTAGCCAGGGGGAGACAGAGGCAATGAGTCACATGAGGAACGAGGGGTCCTCAGTCCAGTCCTTGTCACATGCTGGCCCTTTCCTGAAGATGGACTGGGGTGAAAAACTACCCAACGGGTGAATTGCAGGCTCCCCACTAGTCATAATGAGACCCCCTTTCCCTTCCACCCCTAACGAGACTTCTATTCCCTCCCGTTCTCCCAGCCCCCTCACACACACCCTGCCATTTCCCAGGCCTGCCCTGTGCTCAGAATTCCAGACCTTGATAGTTGAGAGGGTCCATAGACACCGTGATGCCTACTCTGACCACCAGCCCAGTGGGGCACGGAGGGCCAGCAGCCTGCTCCTGCCCCGCCCTCTGTGACACACAGTGTGTTCCTTCTTGCACCCCAGGGTCTCTTCCGTCTGGCTGCCGGGGCCTCTGTGCTGAAGCGTCTCAAGCAGACCATGGCCTCAGATCCTCATAGCCTGGAGGAGTTCTGCTCAGACCCCCATGCCGTGGCAGGTACCTGATCCGCTGGGAGCTCGAGGCAGAATGGGAATGGGCAGAGTCGCCTGAGAGAACACTCTCAGAGTTTGGCTTTAGACCTGATCTGTTACCAAGGAGACACCTTGGGATGCAGGTCTGTGATGAACCTTCTGCAGTGTATGTGCATTTTTTTGGGGGGTGGGAGTGGGAACATGCTTGCTAAGTATTATGTTAAGAGGGCCTGTGACCCAAAGAAACTACCAAGATTTAGATATGTTAGTAAGACTATGGGCTGGAGGTTCCTTCCAAGTGGAGAGAGCGGGGTCCTTGGGCATATAGAAGTAGGAGTTGGAGCCAGGCAGTGGTGGCGCACACCTTTAATCCCAGCACTCGGGAGGCAGAGGCAGGCTGATCTCTGTGAGTTCGAGGCCAGCCTGGGCTACAGAGCGAGATCCAGGATAGGCACCAAAACTACACAGAGAAACTCAGTCTCGAAAAAACAACAAAAAAAAAGTGGGTGTGTTGAGGGGCTGCCTTACACCTTCTCCTGGCTTTGTCTCAGGTGCCCTCAAGTCCTATCTCCGGGAACTGCCAGAGCCCCTGATGACCTCTGACCTCTATGATGACTGGATGAGGGCGGCCAGGTGAGGAGGTGGGGGCGAGGGGAGTGGGGAGGTGAAAGCTCTAACAATGTGGCCCCTGGCTGGCTCATGGTGAGTCTCACTTTTCAGCCTGAAGGAGCCTGGGGCTCGCCTGGAGGCCCTCCGTGATGTTTGTAACCACCTGCCCCAAGAGAATTTCAACAACCTCAGGTGAGCCCTGGCCCACCCCTACCCACCCAGTCCCACAAGCTTTGGTTTTGACTCTAGCACTGTGTTGTGCCTGAATAGAGACCCTCACCTGAGATGTCCTGGTCCTGCCTTTTATATTAGTCTGTATCCCGGGACACACAAACCCAGCCAACTCATGCCTATAATGCCAGCACGAGGGAGGCTGAGACAGGAGGCTGGGTTTGAGGCCAGCCTGGGCTACAGAGTGAGACCCACCTGAAGCAAAGATAATCAGGCTAGGGATGTAGCTGTTGGTAGAGTACTTTCTTAGTACACCTAGTGTGTACGAAGCCCTGGGTTTGCTCCTCAGCTCGCTGTGAACTGGGGGTGTTGATGCATGCCTGCAGTTACAGAAGGCATGAAGATCAGAACTTCAGGGTCATCCTTGGCTGCAGAGAGTTCAAGGCCTATGAGACCTTGTCTCAAAAGGCAAATAAACAAACAACTCTCTTGAACTGGTGAAGTCATGTTGCCTGGCTTTAGACCCCACCCTGCCACTCTCTGACCCTGGGCACTCAGTCCAGTGTCAGCACTGGGGACGGTCCCCACTGCTGGTGGCAGCCAGAAGATTCTCAGCTTAGTTCTCTCACATATAGTTGGCACTCAGGAAATAGATCAGGGAACTTAGTTAGTAAAAACTTAACCATGCCGTGTGGTATCTGTTCCCTTCTGGAAACCCTAGGGTAGGAAGTTCTCAGGCCTGTAAGGGCATCTGGGTGAACATCTATGACCCCCTCCCACCCTCCCAGGTACCTGATGAAGTTCCTGGCACTACTGGCAGAGGAGCAAGAGGTGAACAAGATGACACCCAGCAACATCGCCATCGTCCTGGGGCCCAACCTGCTGTGGCCTCCTGAGAAAGAAGGGTGAGAGCCGTGCCTGAGCACAGGAGCCTGTCCCCAGCTAGTCACCGGCCTCTAATTTCCCCAGGCCCCAGTTCCCTATCTCTGCAGGGAGTTGAGCAGTTCTTAATCCTGAAGCTGCTGTAAGAGCGGCCTGAAGGATTAGGGTAATGGTAGTGATGGGGTACCTCTGTGGTGACCTGGTGTGGGTGCTGGAAACCACGAGGTACGAGTTAAGCCTTACTCCCAACCTTCCAGACATGAGCCTTGGAGAGATTATGTACATTCTAAGGGGAGTCGCTCCGGGAACTAGATGGGAAATGCTTTACAAACTGTAAGGTGCAGTGATACGTGAGAATCATCATTAGTTTCCAGGCTACAGACAAATGACAAGGTGTCTTCCCATGTGCTGAATTATAGTTGCTTAGTGGGGGCAATCAATCCGAGAATTGTGGAAAAGGAGCCCAGAATTGATTAGTGATGTCTGTCATAGGTGAAGGCGTGGGAGATGGGGTATGTGAGCTATACATGTGCTATCAACCATGTCCAGCAGAGTCGCACCATGTTGGGGTCACTAAGATTCTTGCTTTTCTTTTGTGCCAGGGATCAGGCCCAACTGGATGCAGTCTCTGTGTCCTCAATTCAGGTGGTGGGTGTGGTCGAGGCGCTGATACAGAATGCAGACACCCTCTTCCCTGGAGGTGACGTTCTTTCTTCATGTCATCTCTAGTCTTCTCCCACCCTGTTCCTGGACTCCAGCCCAGTCTCAGTCCCTTGTTGCCCCACAAACTCTCCTTGTGGCTTAGAAGAAGCTGCTTTTTCACACTTGGCCTTGGTTTTTCATCTGTGAAATGGGAATAGTCTTGCCTGACCCATGGGAGTGGAAAAGCCAAAGGATATCCCATCATTTCAGGGAAAGGCTCAGGCTGGCAAAAGTTGCAACCTTGCTGGGCGGTGGTGGCGCACACCTGTAATCCCAGCACTCTGGAGGCAGAGCCAGGTGAATCTCTGAGTTCCAGGCCAGCCTGGGCTACAGAGTGAGATCCAGGACAGGCACCAAAACTAAACAGAGGAACCCTGTCTTGGGAGTGGGGTGGGGGAGCTCTGACCTTGACCCCTGTTCATTCTGCCTCTAGATGTCAACTTCAGTGTATCAGGCATCTTCTCAGCCCTGGCCCCCCAGGAAAAAGTCAGTAGCCAACGAACCGCAGAGGAATTGCCACCTGCCGCTGTGCCTGCACCAGCTACCACCCCAGCTCCTGCCTCGACACCCATGAAAGAAAGGTAAGAGCTAAGCAGTATGAACAGCTATTCCTGGCCACACAGACGTGTGCCTGGGGCTCTGTCTCTGAGGACTTAGGAATGTAATGGTAGTATTTGTCCTGCAGATCTGGTCCCACGGTTAGAGTGGGAAGAGCCCGCTCTTAGCCTTAAACATGTTCCCTTCTTCATTGCATGGCTATTTCTATAGCACCCACTATGTGCCAGGTGTTGTTCACGCCCTGAGAATTCAGGGAATTGGGAGGGGATGATTGGGGTTTATAACTGTCCTGTATCCAATTCTATACGTCTAGAAGGGTTTTGTGGCACAGACAGGTGTCCTCAGTGGCCCACACCACAGCCATGGACTCCCTCAGTGGAGGCAAACATATGCCACCCCTAGCCCTTGCCTTGGGTGGGGCAGGGAGAATGGACATGTCCATCTTCATCCCTGTGGTATCAGGCTGGATGCATGCTCTGCTGTGGGGTGAGGCAGCATATGGGCAGTGTGGAGAGCTGCAACAGTTGGGTAGGTCAGGAAGGTCTCCCTGGAATCCAGGCTCTGGAACTGGCTCTGTAGCCCAGGCTGGCCTTGAACTCACAGAGATCCGCCTGCCTCTGCCTTCCAAGTGCTGGGATGAAAGGCGTGCGCCGCCGCCGCCGCCACCACCACCACCACCGGGCTTGATGTGGACTTTTTACTGCTGCTCACATACTGTCTGACTTCTGTTGACAGAACATCTCCTAAGATCACATGGAGGTCTGAGGGTGCACCTTAATTGGTAGAGTACATGTCTAGTCCAAGCCCCAGCACTGCGTAGAATGGGCTTGGTGGTGCTTACCTATCATCTCAGCACTGGAGAGGTGCAGGCAAAGGGATCAGTTCAGGATCGTCTCCCCCCCTACACTGAAAGTTCAAGGCCAGCCTGGGCTGCACGAGACAGTCTCAAAAAAGAAAAAGAGAGCACCTGGAAAGCCAAAGCAGAGCAGCCTGGCATCCCCCTCCCACTTTGGCCATTCTGTCTCAGTCATGGGTTTTGTCCTAGACTGCTCCCTGTTGTTATGATAAACATCGTGACCAAAACAACTTGGGAGGAAAGGGCTTATTTGGCTTTCACTTCCTGGTAGCAGTCTGTCACAGGTTTCAAGCAGGAGCAGAGGCAGGAGAATGCTGCTCACTGCTTTGCTTGCCCTGACTGGAGCTCAGCCATCTTTCTTTCTTTCTTTTTTTTTTTTTAAAGATTTATTTATTTATTATGTGTACAGTGGTCTGCCTGCATGTATGCCTGCCCGCCAGAAGAGGGCACCAGATCTCATTACAGATGGTTGTGAGCCACCATGTGGGTGCTGGGAATTGAAATCAGGTCCTCTGGAAGAGCAGCCAGTGCTCTTAACTGCTGAGCCATCTCTCCAGCCCCAAAAGCAAAGTTTCCTGCTCTTTGGAGACTACTTGTTGGTTTTTTTTGGGTTTTTTTTTTTGGGGGGGGTGTGCATTTCAAGGCATGGTTTCTCTGTGTAGCCCTGGCTGTTCTAGAACTTTCTCCATAGACCAAGCTGGCCTGGAACTTAACAGAGATCCGCCTGCCTCTGCCTTCTGAATGCTGGGATTAAAGGCGTGCACCAGCACCTCCCGTCAGCCAGCTCTCTCATACAACTCAGCACCATCGTCCAGGGATTGCACAGCCCACTGTGAGCTGGGCCCTTCCATCAATCAGCAATCAAGACAGTTCCCTGGGCTGGAGAGATGGCTCAGGGGTTAAGATCACAGGCTGCTCTTCCAGAGGTCCTGAGTTCAATTCCCAGCAACCACATGGTGACTCACAACCATCTGTAATAAGACCTGGCGCCCTCTTCTGGCCTTCAGGCATACATGCAGGCAGAACACGTATACATCATAAATAAATAAATCTTAAAAAAAAAAAAAAAAAGACAGTTCCTCACAGACCAACAGACCAGTCTGATCTGGGCAGTCCTCAGTAGAAATTCCCTCTTTCCATGTGATTCATTATTGTGTGGAGTTGACAATAAGTTAATTAGGACAGGCTTAATGGACACAAACCCCACCAATACCTGAAGTATCTACCGAGGGACTGAGAGGTAGGACAGAGTCTCCTCCGCACAGCCATAGGCAGTGGGGAGCAGGTCCTTCCACCCGATAGTTTGGAGTCATGCCGGATACTAGGAGATTGCCAGGAGATGGCCAAGCTTGACCATCTCCCCTCTTCTTCCCTTGACAGGACAGAGTCGGAATTGCCCAAACCAGCTTCTCCCAAGGTCAGCAGGAGCCCCACAGAAATGGCTGCTTCAGCAGAGGACATGACTCGGAGAAGTAAGTTAGGTGTGGGAGAAAAGAGCCAGAGAGCCAGAAATCCCAGTCCCCCCATGACTTTAGACCACCAGAAAGGCCAGCAATAGATGCTCAGGGTTTTCTGCCTGGCACTCTGGCCCCGGATTCCAGCTCTTATCCCTTGGGCAGGTGATGCTGCCAGCCTCAACACCCTCCTTTGTGCATTAGAAACTGTAATTGCCCTGACCTTGAAGAGACTTCAGGGAGTGGGGAGGGCTTTGGCACACAGAAAGTACTTAAGAAAAGTAGCCAGTGTGAGTGTGGTGGGTGTTCAGCCCTCCAGAAGCCCGAGGACTACAAAGCACAGGACTCAAACTGTATTCAAGGGTAGAGGGAAGAGAGAGGTTTGGCCCCTGAATGGACAGGTAAGAGCCAAGGATCCATGTGAAGACTGGATCACTAGGGAACTCCCACTCCTAGGCCCTGAGGACAAGGGGGTTAGAGCTAGGTGCATCATGTAGAGCTAGGAGAGCAGCAGGAGGAGTGTGCAGGCCCACACAGGGACCTAGAAGACAGGGCACCGCTAGTCACCTGACCTGGCACTAGCTTGCTGTGGGAGATTGGGGCTCTCACCTCATATTACCAGTGAGGAAGTGGGCCCCGGGGAGCAAAGGAGCCACTCCAGACAGCCCAGTTGAGAGCCAGGGTGAGTTTTGACCTCAGATCCACTTAGTGCCCCAGCTGTCTCACAAGGTCCAAGCTTGCCTGAGGACCTGGGACTTCTGAGAGGCAAGCAGGACCCATGTGTCAGACAAGACAGGTGGCATTTATACAGTCAACAGATGTGTGCCTACGCTGTCTTGACTGTGATCACCAGTGGCCATGTTGGGTTTATGTTCTAGGGAGAGGCACACGTAAGGACCCAAATAAGATAAAAATGGACAAGGTAGTTTCAGATGACGAGTCCTCTGAGGCCAATAAAACCGGAAAAGGTGACAGTGTTACTGGGGTGGGGACCCGGGGCGCTATTGTAAGCTGAGATGTTGAGGGCCATAGAGGAATAAAAAGACACTTAGGGGTTGGAGATTTAGCTCAATGGTAGAGCGCTTGCCTAGCAAGTGCAAGGCCCTGGGTTCGATCCTCAGCTCCAAAAAAAAAAAAAAAGACACTTAATGATGAGGACCCCCTGTGGAAAGTGACCCCACCCTACCACACAGGAGGAGTGCACCCAGACACATGAACCCCTAACTTGCCTCTGTTCCGCTTCCTCCGCAGCCAAGCGCCCGGCACCAGCCCGACCTACCATGCCGCCTCCCCAGCCCTCCAGTGCACGCTCATCCCCTCCAGCTCCATCCCTGCCCCCTGGCTCTGGCAGCCCTGGCACTCCCCAAGCTCTGCCACGCCGTCTGGTAGGCACCAGCCTCCGGGCCCCCACGGTGCCTCCCCCATTACCCCCCGTTCCTCCACAGCCTGCCCGGCGCCAGAGCCGGCGTTTACCAGCTTCCCCCAGCCCAGCTTCCCCTGGCCTAGTCTCTTCCAGTGCACCTGCTCAGGTGGACCAGGAAGTCGCTGCAGAGGACAGAGGAGGCCCTGAGGCTGTAGGTGGGCATGCCACTCCTCCGATTCTGCCACCCCAGCCCCGGCCCAGGGGCCTCACCTCAGAGACGGATTGAGCAGGCCCCCCTACCTGCCCAGTCCTCAGTGCCCCCTCCCTCCCCACCTTGTCCTCCCAGGACAGCCCTTGCCCTGTGCCTAGGTGCCTGCTGGGTCGGCCCCCATGGCTAGGAGGGCTCAGGCCAGCCCTCTACTTTCCGACCTTCCCCTCTTCCACTTTGAGCTTGGGGGCTCCCACCTGACTCCCCGCTCTCTGGCAGGGTCTCAAGGGAGCTACCAGGAGGAAGGATGGACTTGCCCATTCCCACAGCCCTTTTATTTTTCTCTTGCCAATGTATTTTTGTAAGGCCCATAAATAAATTATTTTTAACAAAACTGGAGCGGCTGGCCGAACGATAGTGTCCTCCCCTGGAGAGACAGAATCTGCTGCCCGAGGAGGGGTGGGCACGTAGTTTCTGTCTCCTTCCTTTCTCTGGGTCTGAGGTAAGAGCCATGTGCTTGGTACTCTCCCAAAGCTGCTTGTCTGAGTATGGCTCCCATCTAAAAGTTTCTCGTTGGCTGGCTCAGCGATTAAGAGCACTGGCTGTTCTTCCAGAGGACCTGAGTTCAATTCCCAGCAACCCCTTGGTGGCTCACAACCATCCGTCATGAGATCTGGCGCCCTCTTCTGGCCTGCAGAGATACATGAAGACAGAGCACTCGAGTTAAAAAAAAAAGTTTCTCATCAAGGTAATAGCACCATCTGCAGGTACTGAGACCAGTCAGAAGGGACCACATAGGTCCCAGCCAGCCCAGCCTGGGCCTGAGATGAAATATATGAGATTGGCTCTGAAGCCTGGGCTCTTTCCTTCCACCAGGACAGTTTGCTCAGTGTCTTAGAATTATGGGTTCCTCTGAGACAGTCTGGAAATTCCACCCTATCTGTTCTGAAGAGCAAAGCACCCGTGTGCACACACACACATGCACACACACAACAATCCCGGAGCAGGAATGGATCTTCCCATGACAATCTTCTCATGACTCTGGGTAACACCCCATTCAGCTGTCCTGGAAATGGACATGCAGAAATGATAATGGATGGACCTGGAAACCCAATTAGAGGTGGGGCCTCCTGGAAGTGACAGACCCCATGAAATGATGAAGGAAAAGGTAGGAAGCTTCCGGGCCAAGAAAATGGCTTACATAAGGCACAGGGAACAGAAACCATTTGGGTGTCAAAGGCATGGTTTTCCCCTGGTCTTAACTTCAATTTCTCTGGACAGCCACAGCTCTGCTTAGAACCACAGATTTATGACATCCCTGGTCCCACACTTTGAATTAATTCAAAGGCTCACCAGATTAGAAGGGCAACTCACCAAATAATGGCCCTGGCAACCAAAATCATGCCCAGGAGAGGCCCACAAAAGCAAACAAACAAACAAAAAAACATAAAATCAGATCTCTGGGCTCCTTTCTTACATCTGTGTATTAGAATTTTTTTATCACTTATTTATTTATTGAGTGCGTCTAGTGTGGAGAACAGAAAACAACTTGCAGGAGTATGTTCTCTCCACCGCGAGGAGCTGTCATCTGTTGAACCAGCTCGCTGCCCCTGCATCCGTGTTTTTTTTTGTTTGTTTTGTTTTTTCGAGACAGGGTTTCTCTGTGTAGCTTTGCTCCTTTCCTGGAACTCACTTGGTAGCCCAGGCTGGCCTCAAACTCACAGAGATCCGCCTGGCTCTGCCTCCTGAGTGCTGGGATTAAAGGAGTGCGCCACCACCGCCCGGCGCATCCGTGTTTTTAAAAGCATTTATCTAAAGCCATCGATGAACTGTACACTAAAGATCACACACCTTACTAAACGTAAATTATTCAACAACAACAACAAAAACCAAGTTGCCCAGGGGATGCCACAGCACAGCTAGAGGACCTGAAGGAGCACTGGCTTGGCCCAAGAGCCCAGATCCTAAGAAGACACGGGTAATGTGGCCTCGTTGCACCACGTCCACACGTTTCTCAGGACTGCTTAGAACCAGAGCGGCAGTGGTTCCGAGGGCAACAAGATCTGGCCCGAAGACGACATCTCTCAGCCTGTTTTCCTCCTAGCAACCAGTTGGCCTACGCTTCTAATTGGCTGGGACCCACGCGAAGCACGCGGCGATTCGCTCCAGACCCGGCTGGCTCTTCATGTCCCGCCCCTTCCTCCGAGCCCCTTCGGGAACCGGCTCGGGGGGCCCTCGACCAGACGCTCACCGCTATTGGCTGAGGCGTGGCGGTCGTAGCCCCGCCCCCAGGCCTTCCTGCGCGCCAATTGGTAGAGCTGGCCCCTGGCCGCGGAGGGAGCAGGGCGCGCGCGTGCGGGCCGCTAGCCGGCTGCATGGCGCGCTGCGAGCGGCTGCGCGGCGCGGCCCTGCGCGACGTGCTGGGCCAGGCGCAGGGTGTCTTGTTCGACTGCGACGGGGTGCTGTGGAACGGCGAGCGCACCGTGCCGGGCGCCCCCGAGTTGCTGCAGCGGCTGGCGCGGGCGGGCAAGGCCACGCTGTTCGTGAGCAACAACAGCCGGCGCGCGCGGCCCGAGCTGGCGCTGCGATTCGCCCGCCTGGGCTTCGCGGGGCTGCGCGCCGAGCAGCTCTTCAGCTCTGCGTTGTGTGCCGCGCGCCTGCTTCGCCAGCGTCTGCCTGGGCCGCCCGACGCGCCGGGCGCCGTGTTCGTGCTGGGCGGTGAGGGGCTGCGCGCCGAGCTGCGTGCGGCGGGGCTGCGCCTGGCGGGGGACCCCGGCGACGACTCGCGCGTGCGCGCCGTGCTCGTAGGCTACGACGAGCACTTCTCCTTCGCCAGGCTGAGCGAGGCGTGCGCGCACCTGCGCGACCCCGACTGCCTGCTCGTGGCCACCGATCGCGACCCTTGGCACCCGCTCAGCGACGGAAGCCGGACCCCCGGTGAGCGTGGGACTGACTGGGCGCGGGGACGTGTGCAGGGTCCCGACGCGCGTCTCGTAATTCCTGCAACTAAGGTAGTGGCCGAGGACCCGTTTGACCGACGAGCCAGCTGAGGCTCACTGTGGCTTAGGGGATTGCAGGTGGGGTCCAGGTCCCAGGTCTGGAACGGGCCTCCTGGGCTTTCGCCATCGGCCCCACCCACTTTGCAGGTGGGCTTGTAGAAGCAGTCTGGAAGGATGATCCGAGTGGAGAGCTGGATCCGCACGTGCAAAGCTGGATGGAGGCCGATGTGGAGACTGGAGGGGTCGTGGAGCTTGACCTCAGTTGCCGTTCTGGCCCCGCTTGCTTAACCCTGTGCAGTTACATAATCTCGGAGCATCCCTGCCTGGGTGTGAGTGGGGCTCCTCACCATGCCAGTCATCCTAAGGCGCCTGACCGGAGGAGGTTCATGGAGCCAGCCCTCCAGCCTTTTGATAGCTTTTCGGAAGCCTCTTAATGCTGTTTTTACTTCCTTTCCAGATTACTCAACAAATAAGAGTGTTGTTGGCCCATTTCTCAGTTATAGAAATCGAGGCTTGGGGGAAGTGAGCTTCCAGAGAACACACATTGAGCATAGGGTCGGGGTACCTGAACTTGGCCCTGGAAACACCCCTCTCCCCATCCATCCATCCAAGGGCACTCCTGGCTGTTGTTACTGGGGGTACTCAGTCCTGCACCTAGGCAGGAGCAGTGTGGGTTGGAGTGAGTCAGGTGGAGGCAGAAGCGACTATCAGTGGTGAGTGGATAAGGACAGATTGGGTACCCCAGGATGTATCTCTACCACTCCACTCTGCTGGCCTTTGGCCCAAATAGTCCTTAGAACCAAATCCTGGGAGGGAGTGGGGCTCTGCAGGGTGGTGTTGCAGGAAGTGAGGTAGTCACAGCTTTTTGATGGGGGTCGGGGTTAGGCAGTATGGCAAGTGTGTGTGGAGAGGATCTGGGAGCCTTCCTGGAGGAGGCATACAGCAGGACAGGCTGACAGTGAACAGGGAGATATTGGCATACTGTAAAGGAAGCTGTGATCCGGGCCTTTCCTGGCTCCTGGCTCTGCCTGAGACCTGCTTGCCACCCATTACATGAGCATTCTCCGGGTAAGTCTAAGGGATAAGGAGAGGCCACAGCTGCAGCATCCCCTCCCCCATCACGCTCCTCTTAAGTCAGGTTTCCCCCAGAGCTTGGGGCGAGGCTGTGAGACAAAGGCTTGCTTCCCCAGGGTCCCAGAAGGTGGTGTGAGGAGCTTGGGAGGGACCGGACCTACCCCCAGGCCTCTGCAGGACCCCTCCTGACTTCTGTCTCCATGCCCACCTAGCTGTGTTCACCCCTCCTGCTGGTCACTGCTACTGCCTGGAGGGGGAGACAGAGCACTAACAAACACAAGACCCAAAGCCACACTTGTGAGTGGTGCGGCTTCCAAACTGTAGTGGTAACACACTCCCGGTGAGCACACACCTTTAATCCCAGCACCCCGGAGGCAGAGGCAGGTGAATTCCTGTGAATTCCAGGCCAGCCTGGTCTACAAAGCTAGTTCCAGGATAGCCAGAGCTACACAAAGAAGCCCTGTCTCAAAACAAAACAAAACAAAAACATACACACAAAAACAAAAAACCCTGGAGCAGGAGGAGCTTAGGCAAGCATACGGAAATTAACCTATGTCCCCATTATGCATCGGATTCTGAACTAATGTGAAACCACGCCCCGATTCCCTCCCTCATCACAGGCCTATCAAATCGTGTGTTTACTTGAGCTGGCAAGTAGAATTGGCTACGAGTACAGGAATATGCCCTTACACACACGCACCAGCCCTGAGTTAGGTGTTACAGTCATGGGCTTCCCTACTGGGCTGCTTGACCAGCCATCTGTTGACTGTTGGGAGCCTCAGTAAAGCTGAGCTGAATGACAGACAGGAGATGTGGGGGCCAGCAGGAACCAGCTCTGTCCTGGGAGCTGGGAACAATCTTTTTGTTTACTTCGGTGTTTTTGAGACAGGGTCTCAGCCTGCCTGCCAAATGCTGGGATTAAAGATATGAACACCCCCTCTCCCCCAATAAGACTGGATCTTAATGTTGCCCACACTGGCTTTGAACTCCTGATCTTGCCTTGACCTCCTGAATGCTGGGAATGTAAGTATGTGATGCCATGGCTAGCTTGGGCCCGTTCTTGCACTAAGAACAAAAACATTTGAGGGTGACTCGGTGGAGTCTCCTGTCCTAGAAGGAACCTCTAACCAGGGACACAGTTGGTTCTTCCCTCTCGTGAGCAAACGGGGCCGGGGTGCTGGTAGAGCACACTTAAAGGAGGTGCCTGATCCGGGGTTCTCTCTCGGCTCTTTTCTCTATCTGCCCTGATCTGGTGGCTGGGGCAACTCCCCCTTATCTTAAGACCTCAGGGCTGTGGTTCTCGCTGTCCTACCCACTCTCTGGGACTGGTGTAATACAGTGATGGAGCTATGAGCGTGGAGAGAGGAGGCCCTGCATGTTTGGGGTCAGGCTGAGGTAAAGTAAGAAGTATTTCCTCACAGGGAGGGCTTTGATTTACGTCTCCAGATTGATATCTGGTAGAAACACTCCCTTTTGGCTGGTGTGCAAATTGCACACCAGAGCACAGTGGAGGTGGTAAGTTTTCAGAACATACTTTATTGTAAATAATTGATTCTGATTTTTTTTGTTGTTTTTTTTAAGATTTATTTATTTATCAGAATACAGTGTTCTGTCTGCATGTATGCTTGCATGCCAGAATAGGGTGCCAGACCTCATTACAGATGGTTGTGAGCCACCATGTGGTTGCTGGGAATTGAACTTGGGACCTCTGGAAGAGCAGCCAGTGCTCTTAACCTCTGAGCCATCTCTCCAGCCCTTGTTGTTTTTGAGACAGGGTCTCACTCTGTTTGTAGCCCAGTGGAGCCTCTCTCCAGCCTCCTGCCTCAGGCTCCTGAATGCAAGTCTGTTAATTCCTTTTTCTGTTGCTGTAAGACAACCTAGAGAAGAAAGGGTTTACTTGGGTTTGTCTTCCAGAGATAAAAGTAGTGGTGAGCCGGGTGGTGGTGGCGCACGCCTGTAATCCCAGCACTCGGGAGGCAGAGCCAGGCGGATCTCTGTGAGTTCTAGGACAGCCTGGTCTACAGAGTGAGTTCCAGGACAGGCACAAAGCTACACAGAGAAACCTTGTCTCGAAAAACCAATTTTAAAAAAAGTCAGTGGTGGCAGAACAGAGGTGACAGGCCTGGTGCCCAGGACAGCAAGTTGAAAACTCACATCTTGCTGGGCGGTAGTGGTGGACGCCTTGAATCCCAGCACTCAGGAGGCAGAGCCAGGTGGATCTCTGTGAGTTCGTCGCCAGCCTGGTCTACAGAGCGAGTTCCAGGAAAGGCTCCATAGCTACACATAGAAACCCTGTCTTAAAAAACCAATTAAAAAAGAAAAAGAAAGCTCACATCTTGAACTGCAGGCAGGAAGCTGAGTACACTGGAGACGGTAGGAGACTTCAAAGCCTGCCCACAGCGATGCACATCCTCCAGCCACATCTCCTAAGTTGTTTGAACCACCACAGTGAGGAAGCGCAACCCTAGTGGATTTCTCCCCCCCCCTTTTTTTTGAGGAGGGGCATAGGGTTTGAGACAGGGGTTCTCTGTGTAGCCCTGGCTGTCCTGGAACTTACTCTGTAGACCAGGCTGGCATCTAACTCAGAAATCCCCCTGCCTCTGCCTCCCAAGTGCTGGGATTAAAGGTGTGCGCCACCACCGCCCGGCTCTCCAGGCAGCTTTCTCGCCCGTGAAATGGGCTTTCAGGAGTCCACTGAGTAAATGGTGGTGCTCCTCTTCATTAGTTATGGATGTTGGTGTAAAGGCAGGATGTTCTGGCACAAGGACATGCCTGTGGGCTGGAATTGCAGGCTCACTGTGCCAGCAGAATGGTGCTGGCTGGGGGACAGGACTACCCTTTTCTAAACAAACCTCCTGTTGTCTGGCTCCTGGGCTCCCTCCCCAGCTTTGGTTACTTCCCATGGTCACTGTGGTCCCAGACATCTTCGAGCATGTAGCTTTTTGTCTCCAGCTGGAATTTTCTCTAGGGGATCGTTTTTCCCTGCAAGGCTGACTGGGTCAGAGGTGTGAACATTTCTGTGCCTTGCTGCATTCCAGGCAGCATGTGCCAGTTTTCCATGCCAGGAGCGTGGCTTCTTAGAGCAGGAACCACCACTGTCCAGATGCTCTTCCGTTTGCAAAGTGCCTCCCTGTGAGGCCCACAGCACCCCTTCAGGGGAAGTGTCACTTGACCCCCATCTTAGAATCCACAGTTCAGAGAAAGTCAGGCTGGAGGGCTTGCCCCAAAACACACAGCTGCCAGGCAGAACTGATGGCATAGGCCTGTTCACACACACAGGAGGGACCACGGTTGCAACCTTCATGTTAGATGGAGAAACTACACACTCAGTGTGCCCCAGAGCAGTGGTGATGGATTCTGCATTCAGGTGCCTGGCACAGGCAGTACCCAGCCTTTAGGTCAGGCCCAGCCACCGCCCTCCCGCTGACCAAGTGTTCCCTCCCCACAGGCACTGGAAGCCTGGCTGCCGCAGTGGAGACAGCTTCAGGACGCCAGGCCCTGGTGGTGGGCAAACCCAGCCCCTACATGTTCCAGTGCATCACCGAAGACTTCAGCGTGGACCCCACCCGCACCCTGATGGTGGGTGACCGCCTGGAGACCGACATCCTCTTTGGCCACCGCTGTGGCATGACCACCGTACTCACACTCACAGGGGTCTCTCGCCTCGAAGAAGCCCAGGCTTACCTGGCAGCCGGTCAGCACGACCTTGTGCCTCACTACTATGTGGAGAGCATTGCGGACTTGATGGAGGGGCTGGAGGACTGAGCCCACCTTCCCCGTTCCCTGATCCCATAGATGGAGGCGACAGGCCATGAGTCACATCCAGCACCAGGAGCTCCCTGGCACAGGTGTGTGTACCCCAGGGAAGGGAAGCTGAGATCCAGGAAGGCTTGTGAGCCCTCATACTCCTCCCAGCAGTGGCTGGACACTGCTGTTCAGAAGCTGTCCCCCTACGTCTTGAAGGTTCACCCTGGCCTGACCCCACAGGTGGCCTTACTTCCTGCCCTATCACCCCCTTCTTGAACTATGTAGGGGCCCTGAAGCCAAATGAAAATTTTTCCATCCCTGAGTACTTAAGCTCCTTCCCTTCTCTGGGCTCTCTAGTGCTCTGCTTTTGGGTCCCTGTTGACCAATCAGAAGTCTAGGGAGCCCCGGCCATTCCTGGCCTTAACAGGCCTATAGAAGGCAAGCTGCCGGTAGTGACTGGTATGTTAGTGTCTCACAGTGGGCCCTTAGTGGACCAAGGAGGAGCTTAAAGAACACCTTGCATATCCTGGAGCCCCAGAGTGCCAGTCAAAGGCTAAGTGACATTGATGTCCGTGAGGACAGTAAGAATCCACTGGCCTCTTATTTCCCAAATAGAACAATCTACCAGTCCAAGACACAGTGGCTTTTTTGACAATCCCGGCCTGACTGGATCAGCCAAGGGTCCAGGTTTTAGCAGGGCAGGGTACATAGACATTTGCCTGTACTTACAGCACTTGGGAGGCTGAGGCAGGAGGAATGCTCTTGAGTTTGGTGACTTGAGCTGCAGAGTGAGACCTCATCTCAAAAAGACCAACTTCAAAGTCAGCCGCCTCCAGGAACTGATCAGTGGGCCTCCCTGGCCCTGGGTAGAATGGAGAGGCTCTCACCGTAGTACCGTCCAGTGTTGATGGTGGCCACAGTGTGGAAGGGGGCCCCTGTGCCCCACCCCTTGAAGTCAGTGTTGGCTGTACCATCTCCAGCTGCCCATTCCCAGCTATTTATTTGTTTATTTATTTATTGTGTGCCAGTGACGGTGGGGGCAGGGCGGGACCTCCCCGCCACCTCCACCCCTGTTGTAACCAGTCCTTGAACTTAATAAAATGTGAGTGGGAGTGTCTGCACCCCAGTCTGCAGTGGGGAGTCCTGCCTGAGCCTGCCTCCCTGAGGTACCAACACCCCCCACCCTGTAAGAAATGACGCCTCCCCTTCTGTGTTAGCACAGATGCACTTTGACTCCTGAGCTTCTAGCAACTCAGACCTTATGTGTCAGTTTGTTTCAGTCCTTTGAAAAGCCAGTGTTGGGGCAGGGGAATCAGTTCAGTTGGTAAAATGTTTACTTTACAATTACAAGGGCCAAAGTTTAAGCCCCAGAAACCATGTGAAAATGCCAGGGGAGGTGGAGACAGGTGGATCCTTGGGCTCACTGGCCAACTGTATAGACTATTTGGCCAGTCCCAGGCTAGTGAGTGAGCCTGTCTCAAAAAACTAAGTGGATGTTGCTGGAGGGGTAAACACTTGAATGTCTCTGGCCTCCACACACGTGACCCACAGGGACAAGCAGACACATAGCCAGGTGCCTGCACTGCTCTTAGGAAATAGCAGGTATGTGACCCTGAGGGCCAGGAGGGGGCTCAAATCAGGAGCCTCCTGTGCCTCAGGTACCAGCACCATAAAGAAGAAATGTGATGTGGACTCAGACCAGGGCAGACAGCTGATCTGTGCTTTCAACTAGAGACAGACATTTGCCCAGAAGGCTGTAGCCCACCCCTCCAGAGAGTGTAGGAACAGGGGGGTGCTGGATGAGGTCCCCACCCTCGGGCTATCTTGCCAACCCCCTCCTTAACTTTTAGATAATATAGCATTATGTACTCCTTAAAAATCTGTCAGACTGCAATTTCCTTGAAGGATGACTCATTCCTGACTCCCCCTGCTCTGCGGTTTATCAGAATAGACACTATGAATCCACAATCCATTTGCTTCTCCTTCATCTCCCGTGGATGATGCATTTCACACGCCACACATGACACCAGCATTCCTCGAGACACTGTGCAGTGATTTAGAGCTTCTTCAACCTTCATGCAAAGTGCATAGGGCCTTGTCTCAAAAACACAAGAAAACCACAGCTGGAGAGAGAGCCTAGTTAAGAATGCACACTGTTCTTGGACTCAGATTAGCAGCTCAAAACCACCTGTCACTCCCGCTGCACCGGATCTGACACTCTGTTCTGGCCTCTGACAGACACATACACATTAAAAAGAAAAAGACAATAATAACATCTTTGAAGCTAAATGAAGCCCCAACAGGAGAGTGATTTAAAAGACATGAAGGCACAGCATGTGAGGGAAACAAGAACTCCTCTATACTTTTGTTTGCATACTGTTTAGGGGAGAAAGAAGAGATACTGCTTGGCCCTCAGGAGCCAGTGGGGCTGACTCAGCTCTAGGAATACTTGGAAATTCAGAGGAAGAAAAGCCCAGCCTACAATGCCATTTTCAAAAGTAATGGAAGGTTTGAGTCCAGTTAATATTCTACTGAGTTTGAATACAGTAAACATTAATTTTGTATTGCAGTAATTTTGCTTTTTTAAAACGACTTAAGTGCTGGGCAGTGGTGGTGCATCCCTTTAATCCCAGCACTTGATAGGCAGAGGCAGGTGGATCTGTGAATTCAAGGTCTACAGAGGGAATTCCAGGACTGCCAGGACTACAAAAAAAAAAAAGTTTAAATTTGTAAGCATTTTGCTTGCTTGCCTGCATGCGTGGGTGCGTGCGTGCGTGCGTGCGTGCGTGCGTGCGTGCGTGTGTGTGTGTGTGTGTGTGTGTGTGTGTATGATGTGTATGTCTGGCACCCATGGAGGTGGGAAAAAGGTATTGGACTCTCTGGAACCAGAGTTAGAGCCACCATGTGTGTGCTGGGAAGAAGACACACCTTGGAGGATATCTATGATGCCTGTCTATGCTGAGATTTCACTAAAAGAAAGCCAACCCTGAATGTGGGCAACATCGTTCCACAGGTTGGGGACCCAGACTGACGAAGGAGAAAGAAAAAGCCAAGCCCAGCGTTCATCCCTGTTTGCCTGCTGATGGCAAATATAGTGTGGCCTGCTGCCTCACACCTGCCGCCATGTCTTCCTCACCAGAGCACACCCTTCCTCTTCCTTTGGTTCCTTAGCCTTTAATCACAGCAGCTAGAATCAGCACAGGAAACTGCTGTTGGAAGTGGGGCTGCCGTTGTGGAAAAAAGCCTGTTCATGTGGTTCATAGACCTTCGGAGCTGGTTTATGGGAGGGATGTCGAAGAGTCCGGGACTGCCACCTAGAGGAGCGCAGATGCTCTAAGCAGCGAGTAGTGGGCCATTCTGGTCCTTTGAAGCCCAAAATACAAACAAAAAGGTGAATAGTAAATACCATGTTCACTCACAAGGGTTCAGAGGGGGATGTGGATCCATCAGGAACAGGGCCAAAGGCAATGTGTGTTCTCTTCTAGCCAAGAATGTAGCCATATATCCTGAAAAGTTGTATGAGGCTGTATTCAAAAGCAATGGACTAGTTCAGAATTTTCAAGACAGCACAGCATCCAAGCTGTGGCATGGTTGTGGCTCACCGTTCTTAGATCTCAAGTGAGTAAGAGCAAAAGGTTGTAAAGAAGCTGGGTAGAAAGAAAACAGTTAACAATGGTTCAAGAAATCAATGCCATGACAGAGAAACAGTACTGTGCCTGAGATAAGAGGAAAGATCCCTTGGGAGCAAGACTGCAACCTCTGAAGCAGACTCACCTTGTGAAAATGCAGTCTTGAACCAGGTGGTGGTGGCCCACACTTTTAGTCCCAACACTCGGGAGGCAGAGGCAGGCAGATTTCTGTGAGTTCAAGTTCCAGGAAAGGCGCAAAGCTACACAGAGACACCCTGTCTCAGGGAAAAAAAAAAAAATGCAGTCTTGAAAGTGATCTGAGACTACTGGAGGGATCCCCTGTTCAAACACCACCTAGGGAAGGGTTTTCTAGGTCCACCCACCAGGGCACACAGAACACGATACACCTGTGGCAAAGGGGCCCAGACCATGCATCAAGCTGTCAGCAGAACTGGGCAGCGTATCTGCAAGGTGCTAGTTTTTCAAGCTAGTCTGCACACAAACTGCAAGTCTCCAGGTCATGGAGGTTCCAGGAAGTGTGTAGCAGGGTTGGAGTCCCAGTCGAGAGGCCCTAAGAGGCTAGAGTTAACCAGCGCTGTCGGACGTCTGCTGAGAAAAGCCACAGAATTGGAGTGGCTGGGACTCCTGGAGCATGTTAGAGCCCAGGGGATGCCAGATGCCTGGCAGGAAGCTTCTGGGTCGGTATTTTCTCTGATGGGTTTCAGGTTTGTTTACATCTGATCCCATTCTTCCCCATGGGCATGGGATTGTTCACCACTGTATACTCGAAGCAACTTGCTTTTTAGTTTTTCTAAGAGTTCATGGCGAAGGTTGTCTTCAATCTCAGGAAAGAATCTGGGCTGTGGGCTCTCAGGGTTAGAACTGTTTGGACTTCTAGAGATGGACTAAGTGTCTTTTGTGATAAGAGATAAATCTGAGACTTTGGGGCCAGAGGTGAAGTGTTGTGTATGAAAGTGAAGCATTTGAGTATCAGGCTGACAAGAAATGGGCTGTGGTGGTTCATTTTCACGGGACTTAAAAGCACCTAGGCGACACATATCTAGGCGACAGGACATGCCTGGGAGGATGTTTCAAGAGAAGTCTTCTTAACTGACGAAGCAAGTCCTGTCCTGAATGTGAGTAGCACCATCCTAGGGGCTGGGGGAAAAAAGGAGAAAGTGAGGTGAATACCAACATTCATCTCTCTCTCCTGGAGTGCAGACACCACGTGACCAGCTGCCTCCCACTCCTCCCACGGTGCCTTTCTTGATAGGATGGACGGTAACTTCAACCATAAGCCAAAACAAGCCCCTCAAATTGCTTTGGTCGGGTATCTTTGTCACAGCCAAGAGAAAATTAATGCAATGATTTCAAAGTAATATGCCAAGGCTTAGGCCTGAGCCCCGGAGGCTGGGGCTTCTGATCAGAAGAGGACCGACCCCAGGTGGGGACCAAACTGGATAAGAAGGTGGCTGGCTGCCTGGAAAGCTGGCACAGTGGGCAGCCCCAAGGAGGTGCAGTGGGGGAGGGTACCAGCACTAGCTAGCAGAGGGTATCAGGAGTTGGAGGTACCCCACACACACCCTTCTGCGCTTCATGAAGCAGTTTTGGTTTGGTATGGTTTTTTGAGACAGGGTTTCTCTGTAGCTTTGGAGCCTGTCCTGGACTAGCTCTGTAGACCAGGCTGGCCTCAAACTCACAGAGCTCCACCTGCCTCTGCCTCCTGAGTGCTGGGATTACAGGCGTGCACCACCACCACCTGGCATGAAGCAGTTTTTGAGGTCCCTGGGTCCACGCTGTTTTCCTCAGCTCCAGCTTCCTGTGAGAGCACAGCCAGGTGGCCTTCCTCTCTAGTTCCCACATCCTTAAACTGCAATATAAGATGTGGGGGAGCGGGTCAGGCATGGCTCTCTGGGGTCCCTCCCTGCTCTGTCTCCAAGGACTCAGTGTGGGAGCCAGCTTGGTGGGTGCCAGTGGATGGTATCCATGTGTTCCATGGCTCACTGCCAGTGCTGGCTGAAGGAAGTACAGACCATGTCAGGACTGGGGAGGAGCTGGAGGGCCGGGAAGGGCCTTGCTGGCTGGGACCTGTATGGACAAGCTAAGCCCAGATCCAAGGGCAGGGTGTAGGACAGAATTCCAGAGGATTCTACTGGCTGCTGCGTTACTTGATCTGAGGAAGAATCTCCAGGGCCGGGCTTTGGCCTTGGGGAAGGAGGAGAGAGAAAACATATCCTCAGTACATGCAATCCTCAATACCTGCAACCCTCAACTCAGCCAGGAATGACTGGCATCATTGCTACTTTCCAGGGTCTGGACGTTATTCAGAACAGCCAAGGCCCTGGGCTGCAGCCCCCAAATCCAAATCCATCTTTCCCCGCTCCTCCTGCCTCTGCTTGGGACCTGGCCAAAGCTGCTGTTCCCTGGGCACGAGTTCACCAGATGGGCAGACACTAGGGTGAGATGATATGCTCAGATGAGATAGGCTATGAAAGCAAGGCGCCGGGCATTGGGCCTGACAGATAAGTGGATGCCACCCCGACGACGCCCTGAGGACTTCAGGGAAGGCACAGAAGGGACTTTATCTCTGTCCGTCCTGCCTTAAAAACCATAGTGCCGGCCGGGCGGTGGTGGCGCACGCCTGTAATCCCAGCACTCAGGAGGCAGAAGCAGGTGGATCTCTGTGAGTTCGAGGCCAGCCTGGTCTACAGAGTGAGTTCTAGGACAAACTCCAAAGCTACAGAGAAACCCTGTCTTGAAAAAAACCAAAAAAACAAAACAAAACAAAACAAAACAACAACAACAAAAAAAACAGTGCTTGTTACAAAGGATACTAGCATCTGGCAAATCCACACTACATCATAGGTGGGTGAGGCTCTGACAGACAAGGAGGAAGGTAACCTTGGAAGAGGGGACAAGGGGATTATAAAACCTAAACTCAGCTAGGCATAATGACTCACACCTGCTACCCCAGGCAGGCCTGCTTCAAATTCCAGACCAGCCTGGGCTACACAGTAAATTCCAGACCAGCCTGGGTTACACAGTAAATTCCAGGTCAGCCTGGGCTACACAGTAAATTCCAGGTCAGCCTGGGCTACACAGTAAATTCCAGGTCAGCCTGGGCTACACAGAGTGAGATTCTCAAAACCCCCATGAGCTCCATTTTTAAAAAAAGGTCATCTATGCCCTGAGACCTGCCCCACATTACCCCCAGGCAGGAAAGTGGACTTCAGGCACAGTTGTAAATAGAGACACTGAATATGCAGGCTAGAAGCAGGAGCTCAGTCCCCAGTCCCCAGTCAGGAGTCCGACCCTCATACCATGTTCTTCCATGGCCTGCCTGTGCAGACTGGCTAGAAGGGGCCTCCCCACTCACTCACTTCCTGGTGCAGGTCTTCCTATCCAGTCACCACCTGGTAGGGACAGCTCCTAGAGATCTGCTCTCCCAGCACCTGGGTTGGCCTGGCAATTGCCTGCCTCGTCTCTGGTCCTCTACCTGGAATTCTGCCTGATGTGTCCAGGTCCTGATGTGGCAGAGGGCCACACATAGGGGAGAGTCAAGGACCTGGGTGGGGCCCTGACAGTCCCTCCCTGAGACTGAAGGCTGGGGAGGCCCCACAGGAAAGATTGAAGCTTCTGTGGTTAGCTTCCTGGTAAGTGCCTGAAGGTGGGGCTGGGGACTGATAGGCAGCCCAACCTCACCCCAGATCTGACAGCATCTCTCTCCTGCTCTGCAGGCTTCCCTCTCCTCCCATCCTGGGTGGGCTTTCGTCATCCGGAAGAAGGAGCTAGAGATTGAGCCTGGGCTGGGAGGGAAGGCAGATTGCTGGCCTGGCCTCCAGATGTGACTGACTCATGGTTCCACATCTGCATCCCTCTTCCAAGATGACAGTTTCAAAAGGGACATGGCAACATGGACTCCCTATACTCTCCATGCCCTCCCCATCCAATTCCTGAGTGTGAACTAAGAACCCCTCTAACTAACCAGAGACTTTAGGGTATTAGAGGGAGCTCTGGCAGCCAACAGGCAGGGCTTGGCCTCTATACCAATTAAAGAGATAAGTAGGTGGTAGAATGCTTGCTTGCTTAGCATGGACGAAGGCCGGCGTTCAATCCCCAACAAAATTTAGATCAGGCATGATGTCACAGGCCTGTAATTCCAGTACTTAGGAAGCAAGAACAGGAGGATCAGAGGTTTAAGGTACAGCAAGTTCGAGCCCAGGCTGCGCTGCAGGAGACTCTCTCAAAAGAGGCTAAGAGGGTAATGGTAAAAAGCACAGATTTAGTCAATGTGGCCACACTGGGAAGGGGAACAGACAAAGGGATCCAGTAACCCCAAGTCTTTTTTTAGGGTGCTAATGTGTGTTGGTTTTTGAGGGGAGCAGTTGTTGCTGTATTAGCTGTCAATGTTTTATATATTTATTTATTTATTTTTAAAGATTTATTTATTTATTATGTATACAGCATGTATGCCTGCAGGCCAAAAGAGGGCGCCAGATCTCATTACAGGTGGTTGTGAGCCACCATGTGGGTGCTGGGAATTGAACTCAGGACCTCTGGAAGAGCAGTCAGTGCTCTTAACCTCTGAGCCATCTCTCCAGCCCCTATTTATTTATTTTTTGAGACAGGGTTTCTCTGTGTAGTCCAGGCTGTCCCTGGAACTTGCTCTGTAAACCAGGCTGGCGTTGAACTCACAGAGATCTGCCTGCTTCTGCCTGCCAGGTGCTGGAATTAAAGGTCTTGCCACCACTGCCCTGCTAGCTGTTGTTATTATTATTATTATTATTATTATTATTATTATTATTTTATAGCCGGGGTCTCATGTAGCCAGTGGTGGCCTTGAATTCCTAATCCTCCTGCCTCAGTCTCCCAAGGGCTGGCATTATAGGCATGAGCCACCATGCATTTTAAGGTTAAATATTGGAAGAATCGAAGCAGATAGCAAGAGGTATGCATACTTGAGCAGACTGGCCCTGCAGGATGGTCCAAAAGAAGCCCCATTGCGTCAGGGGACAGGCAGGTTCTCAGGAGAGGGTCACTCCTGCTCCAGGGTGTGCAGACTCACCTCAGGAACAGTTGCCCTCATGTGGGGAAGGGGCTGTCCTGTGAGGCTTTGCTCTTTCCAGAATCCAAGGTGACTGCAGATTGGGGACAGTGGCTTATCTTTGTGCCTTTGGCTTAGAAGGAGGATGAGGCACCGGGTGGCGGTGGTGGCGCACGCCTGTAATCCCAGCACTCAGGAGGCAGAGGCAGGTGGATCTCTGTGAGTTTGAGGCCAGCCTGGTCTACAGAGCGAGATCCAGGACAGGCTCCAAAGCTATGGAGAAACCCTGTCTCAAAAAAACAAAAATCAACAACAACAAAAACAAAAAACAAAAAAGGAGGATAAGGTAGGTCAGGAAGGCTGCGTCAAGCAGGAATGTGAGCCAAAGGTGACAGATACAAGACAAGACCAGAGAGGGCAGACTCATCCTTCCAATAGCCTGGGCCCAAGGGAGGGGTCCAGACTTTTCAGCAAGAGCAGCTTCGAAGCGCCCTTTTAACAACCTAACCCTCTGCTCGGCTCAGTGAGCCTCCCTAAGTCACATCTCACCCCATAACTGTCTGAAGCTCCCCAGGACCCTCAGGCAAAGCGACAGTGAAACCCTTTATCCGGCCCACAAGGCCCTGCATGATCCTGCCTCCTACTGTCTCCTCACACTCATGGGCGGCTTGTTCCCCAGACTTGTGCTTCTCAACTCAAAGCCTTTGCTGAGTTGGAATGCTGGGTCCAGTCTCCATCGCACCCCAGGGGGTGTCTGCGCCTTCCCCAGAGCCAGCACAGCGTTATTTAATTAGACTCCCGGCCAGGCCAGATTCCATCCAAACCGTGGATTCTGGGAGCAGGGCCTGGGAGGGACTCAACTTGGACTCCTCCAAGGCCGGCCCAGGGCTAGACACATAGTAGGTGCTCAGGAAAACGTCTGCTAAGTGGCTGGCCATGTCTGGTCTCCAAAAGTGAGAATGAGGCCAAGGGTGCAGAGCCGGCACACCCTAGGCTGCCTCGTAGGCCCAGGGATGTCAGAGCCAGGGCACTCAGAACTCTCTGCAGGCCCTGCAGTGGGGTGAAGTCCGAGGTACGAGCCAAGGACACCAGCGTCAGACCTGGCGCCCAGCCCGGTCTTTCTTTAGCCCTAGTGAGCAGCGGCGCTGAGCTGTAGCCACAGTCCGCGGCTTCCGGGGAAATCCCGGGTGGGGCCTGGGCTTTGTGGTCCTTCTCAGCCTTCCACAGAGGCCAGAGGCACAGCCGGAGCCACACCCTGGTCTGCCAGGCTGCAGCCTCTTCGAGGAGGAGCCCTGCTCTAATTCTGTGCAGGCATCTACTCACACATACCCCCACCAGCTGCGCTGGGCCCCAGGGGCTCTCTGCCTGCTGGCCCCAGGCCCCTTCCCGCCAACTCTTCAGCCTAAGTCATCCCCAAACTATTTTCCACTGGCTCCCCCAATCTCTGCCACAGCACAAATCTTTTTTTAGTGGGAGGAAAGGGATGGAGAAGAATAAGGGGCGGCGCTTGGACCCCGAGGGCGGGACCAAGGAGAGGTGCTCACTGATTGGTCACCTCTGCTCTAAAACTGGCTTTAGAACCCATTAACCCCGCCCTCTGGTACCGCCCCCATCCCTGTCCTGGCATGCGGTTGGCTTAGCCTACCAGAGGGGCGGGGCTCACCGGGTCTGGTCCCGTTAAAAGGGTCGTGGAGGGCTTGGGGCCGGGTCACTCGGGTGGAGTCTTCGGACAGCTGGTGCAGCAGATCGAAGGAAACTTCGCTTCGCTTCAGTCATGGCCTGTGTGAGTGCGAGACCCTCTACTCCAAGGTCTAGGGGATTGAGAGGAAGCAGATGGGCATAGGAAAGTGGCCAGTCTGGGAGCTGCTTCTAGCCCCAGCTGTGCGTCCTTGGGCAGGTGCTTTCTCTGATCCTCATCAGTAGCTGCATCTGTAAAATGGGGGTGGGTGTCATAGTCCGCCTAAAGCCTTGCGCCTCTCTGGCTTACGAGTGTTCTGGATGTCTTCGAGTTCCCGCAGCATACTTATGTCTTGCAAGGTTCAGTATTCTGCCACTTTGTAGTTAGTTTTCTGAGAAGTGGGAGTGGGAAGGGTGTGGCCACCTGGGGAGGGGGGAGGGGGAGGCAGGGGGACATTTTGGCCAAGGCCACTCGCTTATTGCTTCCCTGTCCTCTACTCTAGAGGCTCCTGACCCCTCCCCCCGTGCAGCTGTTCCCAGTCACAGAACCAGGGCCCAGGAGATCACCCTCTGCTCCAGAAAAAACTTAAAAACCTCCCAGGGCCCTAGATAAGCCGCAGGCCAGGCTGGGGCTCCTCGTGGTTGCTGGTTAGGTGGGGGCCGAGAGAACTGCGTGCCTTTGCACACACAGACACACGGGCTGAGGCTCGAACCCTCTACAAACCTTTAGGGACAGCGTTCCCATGTCAGAGAAACCCCTCGCACAAATGAACTCCTGCCTACCCACCCAATGCCCAGATATCTGCTGGGCTCTCCTCTAGCTTGCTAAATCCACGTTGCCGCACTCCTGCGGAGTCGGCCCTGCCCCTCGGCTTCTCCACCCCAGTCTGCGTGTGCCCTCTGTGCAGAGAAGAGAGCCTTGAGGGGAATGAGAGAGGTCCAGGCTGCTTTCTGTCTCCCCGAGGAGCCACCGACATCTCTATTCAGCTAAATGAGGACTTTGGAGGTCACACTCCATCTTCCCCCGACTCCACTCCGAGTAAAAAAAAAAAATCTCCAAGCTGACCATGGTGAATCTTCTAGGCTCTGTTCTGTAGGACAGCCCTAACTTTCAAATTAGCAGACCCTGCTGGGAATGGAGACTGTCCCTAACCACAGGGACAATCCAGACTAGAACTTACACCTTGTCCTGCCCGCCCCACCCCACCCTCTAGGCTTCCCCTAGGGCTGATCAGGATACCCAGGGTGGGAATGACCCCATGCCCACACCCCAGGCCACTGCAGGTAGCTGAGGCCATGTCCTAAACTCGGCTCTAAATGCAACTAGGTGGTCTTGTCTACACAGGGTCTGGTCGCAAGCAACCTGAATCTCAAACCTGGAGAGTGTCTCAGAGTTCGGGGCGATGTGGCCCCCGACGCCAAGAGGTGAGAATGGAGTGGGGGGGGTGGCGGAGGCAGAGGCGGGGTTCGCAGGCCACGGGTCCTGAGGCTGGGGATGGGCGTGGCCGGCCAGAACCGCTTCTCCCTAGCTAGTCGGGGGTTAATGACCAGCTGCAGATGCTGCGTTTTCTGGGTGAGTCACTTCCTCGCTGGGTCTGGTCCGCCTCACCGTGGTCTCCCCTTCCCTCCCGCCCCCTCTCTCCGGGATGGAGTTTCTTAAACTAAACCAGCTGCTGCCTCAAGAGCTACCCGGGCTTGTCCCCTCCCCTTCCGCCTGGGGTGTGTATGGGGGGGGGGCGATGAGGGAGGGGTCACCCACGTGCCTGCTGCCTGGCCCGGGGGTGGGGGTGGGGGGTGCTATGGGCACAGTCTTTTCTTTCAATGCTTCCTTCTCGGTCCCATCGCCTATTTTCTCAGCAGCCATGTGACCTTAGACCAGTCACCCAAGCTCGGGAAGTCTACGAATGCCTTTTTATTTTTCTTTTCTTCTGGGAAGACAGGGTCTCAGGGTCTCACTCTATAGCCCTGGCTAGCTCGGAACTTACTGTGATAACCAGGTTAGCCTCCACGGAGACCCACAGGTCTCTGCCTCCCAGTGCCGGGATTGAAAGTGTGCACCTCCACACGCCCCACCCGAAAGAGCCTGGGTTTCCTAATAAAGCCGGAGGGAAAGTTGTGGTGTGGAGAAAGCCAGGGGCCAGATTTATCAAGGCAGCTGGCAGAGCGCCTGGGCCCTCTTTTCTCTTCCTTCCTACCAGACCTCGGTGGCAAGTACTGCTAACCAGGCTCCATGCAACAAACCAAATCCCAGATTATTATTTTTGCACTTTTACTTCACAATGATGGAGCATCTGCAGCGTGCCCTGGTCTGTGCTGGGCACCAGGGACTCAGATACGTAAGACAGGACAGCATCGGGAGGGTCTTCCCCCTTGACTGAAGGGGCTGACCCCAATTCATACCTGGGAGAGAGATCCCTTCAGGGCAGCGGCTCCCACACACACACACACCACCACACACACACAGCCCACACCCCACCCTGCCCATTGTACAGACAGGAAAGAAACTGTGGCTCAGTGAGGGTCTAACTCAACTCACACAGTGAGGCCAGAATTAGAATCCAGGTTCCTGGTCTTCCTGTTGACCGATGGTCTTCCTGTTGACTGAGTTTGAACAAGGTGCATTAATGGCCAGAGGCTGATGTTGCATTTTCTCAGTGAGCTTTGGGTCTAGAGCTCTCCAGCATGGCCTCAAGCCTACCTGTCATTCCCTAGCTTTGTGCTGAACCTGGGGAAAGACAGCGACAACCTGTGCCTGCACTTCAACCCCCGTTTCAATGCCCACGGGGACTCTAACACTATCGTGTGCAACAGCAAAGATGGTGGAGCCTGGGGGACTGAGCACCGGGAGCCTGCCTTCCCCTTCCAGCCCGGGAGCACCGTGGAGGTGGGCAGGGCTGGGGCTGGGCGGGGCCCTGGGTGGGCTGGACCAGGGTGGCTTTAGTTCAGAGACAGGCTGCCCCTTCCTGGCTGTGTGATTACCAGCGTCATGCTTCTCTGAGCCTAATGGGACTCGCCTGTGTAGGAGCTGCTGTTGCCCAGGCTCTGAGCCGCTCCAGGGTGTCGCTCACTGCCCTTCTCCACCCACCAGGTGTGCATCACCTTTGACCAGGCTGACCTGACCATCAAGCTGCCAGATGGACATGAGTTCAAGTTCCCCAACCGCCTCAACATGGAGGCCATCAACTACATGGCGGCGGATGGCGACTTCAAGATCAAGTGTGTGTCCTTTGAGTGATGCCAGCCCGCCCATAGGCCTCAATAAAGGCAGCTGCATCTGCCTCCCACAACCCACACCTTCATGTGAGAGTGTGTGTGTGTGTGTGTCTGTGTGAGCGGGCCTGTCCATTTTCACTTCCATTCACTCCTCATGTGTCCCTCTTGGTCCCATAGAGGGCTTAGTGCCCACAGAGTGTGAACCAGTCCCATTGTGACAGGGACAGAACAGGGGAAGGTGGAGGAGGGATGAACAACAGGACCTCATTTACCTTCGTGAGGGCCAGAAAGCCACTGGGCACATACTTGAAACCTATGAGGCTAGGGCCGGCAGATCGCCAAGTATTCAAGACCAGTCTGGACTAGTTATTAAGATCAGGTCAGCCTGGGCTACATGGTGGAGACAGCTGGGACTAGTGTGCAGCCCTACACTTACCAAGTACTTGAGAGACTGAGGCAAGACCATCACTTCAGACTAGCTTGGCAACACAGCAAGACCTCATTAGAATGGGGTAGTAAGGCAAGGGACTAGAGGCTGTTGCTACAAGCTTTGTGCTTATTAGCTGATCTGAGTCTTGGTTTATCATTTCTGCATGGGGGACGGTTCACAATTCACACGAGGGCTGTTGTATAGTTAAATGAGATTTTAAGGAGGAGGCCAAGTCCTGCTTGGGTACATCATGGTCAATGCCCTGTAGTTCCTGGTCTCTTATACTACTTTTTTTCTTCTTTGTTTTTGGGAGACAGTTTTTTTTTTATTGGTTTAAATATTAAGGCAACTCCACGTAGTTAAAAGGGAGATTTATAGTGTTTCTCTGTGTACTAGCCCTGGCTGGCCTGGATCTCACTATGTAGACCAGGCTGGCCTTGAACTCACAGAGATCCACCTGCCTCTGCTTCCCAAGTGCTGGGATTAAAGGCGTGCGCCACCACTGCCTGGTTCTTACTACCTTTTTATGCCTGCCAATGTGAAGGGGGGAAAATGGGCTCTGAGGGACAAAATGACTCCTCAGTAGCTAAGCACATGGGGAAGTGGGTTTCCTAGCTCCATGATCCTCAGCCACATGGCTACTCTCCTGGAGTCCAAAGGCAGCTAGAAGACTAGGCTAAAAGCTGCTGACTGAGTGGGCCCCTTCATGGACATGGGGCAAGGAATGGGGTTGGGAGGCAGGTAGCTCGCTAGGCTCACAGAGATGGGTATGCCTGCCACTGTGTGCTCACTCTTGGCTTCTGGAAGCAGGTGTCTTCCCAACACTAGCCCAGATTCTCCTCCCTGGGGATGCTGTTCTTAGCTGAGTCCTGTTCCACTCAGCACAAGTAACTGCAGTAGGTCCGTGGGCCACCACTGTCCACCCCTAACACACACACACACACACACACACACACACACATATCACACACACACACACACACACACACACACACACACACACACACACACACACACACTCTTCCCAGGAAACAGCTGAAGGAACTGAGCCAAAGTTCTGGAAGGCTTCAAATATGAACCTCATTAGGCTCTCTGAAATCCGGGGTATAATATCCTGAAGCTGGGGGCAGGCAGGCTCGTGTGAGAGCTGCAGATCTCTAGGTTATCTGGCTCCCTCCTGGCAGGGTCTCTTGTATCCCCCCCCCCTCAGCCTCAGTTTCCCCATCCTTAGCACGATGCAGAGTTCTCATGTTGATGGGTCCCCTGGGATTCAGGAAGGGGGACACCTTTAGGAGAAGGCCAAAGAGAACGGAATGCACGTGCTCTGGGCCCCGGTGAGACACACCCCATCACCACTAAGCTGCTCTGAGGCTCCCCAGTGGCCTCTAGAAAACTTTGGAAGTGTGGCTGTGGAGGAGGCGCCCTCTGCTGGGCTTCAAGGAAAATGTCCCTTATAGACTGTCTTCCGGTCTTCACAGTTCACCACTGGTTCTCCCCACAGGAGTTAAGCACTAGCCTCGTGCAAAGGAGGATGGCAGGGCAGAGGAGAGAGACCCTAGTTCAAATACCAATTCCCCGGCTTGAACCCGCTACACTGCGTCGCTGCGGCTCAGCATCCTTTTCTGTCACGTTGAGTCAACAGTGGTGTATACTCTGTGTGGTAGCTGAGATTCACCCGAGATGTGTGGTGCCTGGCACCTCTGAAAATGCCGGTCCCCTTCACCCCCTTTAAGGCTCAGGGTTTCCCAGGAGCCTAGCAAACTGGTCTAGAGAAGTTAAAAAGACACCTTAGGCCACTGGCGCCAACCTCAGCACACACCGGCCCCTCCGCCCAGCAGGCCTCAAGCTCCCTATGGAAAGAGCCAAGGATGATCTTGAAGGTCTGGGCTTCCTGCCTTTGCCTCCAGACTGATGATGGATCAGCGCTTGATGGTGTAGCCTCCGGCTGTAGCTAGCTGTCTTGCAGGGAAATGGGAGCCAGCCCTCCATACCGCATGTAAAAATAGCTGAAACAGCCTCTGCCTTTGTCTTCCTGCTTCCCATGCAGCATCCCCTGCTGCCTCTGGCACTCAGTAGATACTCAGTAAATGCAAAAATAATTGCAAGCAGAAATCTAGCCAATAGGAGAGGAGTGTGGGACAGCAGTGCTGACGAAGGGTGGCGTGTTTCACTCTCCCTGGGGAGCTAGCTGTCATGGAGATGTCATGGCCTCCCTAGGCCCATAACTGGATTGAGGGAGGGGCAGTCTTGCCGAGCCCTCTCCTGAGGTCCCCAGCCAGCAGCCATCTCATTCCTGTCTCTGGAACACCCAAGAAGCCTAGAAGGGTGGGTAGGAGCACACTGTGTACAGGACAGTGGCTTTGATCCAGTAACATTCCCTCTTTAAGCCTCATCATCTGTATAGCAGGGATCAAAACTGTACTCACCTGACAGGAAGACTGTAAGGATCACCGAGGGGTGAGAAGGAGAGATGGTTTAGTGATTAAGAGCACTTACTGCTCTTCCAGAGGACCTGGGGTCAGTTCCCATCACCTACACGGCAGTTCACAACCACCTACAACTGTCTATAACTCCAGTTCCAGAGGATCCAACTGTTTTTTTTTTTTTTTTTTTTTTTTACTCTGTACTCTTTTTGGCTCTTTTGGGGGCCCACCACCTAGCTCCCAAATAAATCACACAGAGTTTTATTCTTTCTTATGAATGGCTGGCCTTAGCTTGGCTTGTTTCTAGCCAGCTTTTCTATTCTTTTTTCTTTTTGGTTCTTTTAAAACAGGGTTTCTCTGTGTAGCCTTGACTATCCTGGAACTCACTCTGTAGACCAGGCTGGCCTGGAACTCACAGAGATCCACCTACCTCTGCCTCCCAAGTGCTGGGATTAAAGGTGTGTACCACCACCACCCAGCTAGCCAGCTTTTCTTAAATTATCCCATCTCTCTTTTGCCTCTGGGCTTTTATGTTTCTCTATTCTGTATCCCTTTCTTTACTTCTTACTCTGTGGCTGGCCCCTAGCTTCCTTCTCTTCTCGTTCCTTGATCTTGCTCCTCCCAGATTTCTCCTATTTATTCTCTCTCATGCCAGCCCCACCTATCCTTTCTCCTGCCTAGCTATGGGCCATCTGGCTCTTTATGAGACCAATCAGGTGTTTTAGACAGGCACTGTAACACAGCTTCACTGAGTTAAACAAATGCAACATAAAAGAGTTCAACACATCTTTGCATCATTAAACAAATATCCCACAGCATAAACAAATGTAACACATCTATTTTTTTTTTTTTTTTTGAGCTGAGGATCAAACCCAGAGCCTTGCACCATCTAACACATCTTTAACTAATATTCTACAACATCTAACACTCTCTTCTGACCTCTTCAGGCAAAACCCCATATAAGTAAAATAAATTACAAGTAATAGTAATTAAAAAATTGCACAGACTGGCAGCTAGCTGGTGCACACCTTTAATCCCTCACTCGGCACCCAAAACTCTGTGAGTTTGAGTTTGAGGCCAGTCTAGTTTATATAGTGAGTTCCAGGACAGCCAGGGCTATGTAGAGAGACCCTGTCTGAAAAAAAAAAAAAAAAAAAAGGAACACAGGCCACAGCCTCTGCCCAGAAGTGAATGATCCACAGATGGGGGAGGAGTCTGAGAAACCACTGGCAGGAGACAGCTCTGACTTACCAAGTCAGGCCACAGATCTTGTGTTTAGTCCACAGCCACAGGGGTGGAGGGAGCAGCCAGTGGTAGCCCCTCCATGGAAGGCAGCTTCTTCAGGAGGCACAGTGTGGCGGGGCAATGCCTCTACCCAGATTGGAGATGCCAAGGGTGGTGGGAGGGCTTGGCTCTAAGGGAGCAGAAGTGACCACTCAGAAGCACATCTGTCTAGTACCCTGGAACCTTTTTCTTTAGGCTCAATCTGAAGGAACCCCGGGCTGGACTCTAGCTTTGTATGTATTGGAGGATGACCTTGAACTCCGGATCCTCCTGTCTCCACATACTGGGATTACAGAATGTGTCACCATGCCCAGTTTGGGGACCTCCACTTTGAAGACAACTTCTCTGCCTCCAACATGGAGTCCCCCAGTCGGGGACCCTTATGGGAGCAATCCAACACCTTTAGGGTGTCATGCCTACTGTAAGTGAGGCTCCTTCCAAAAATCATCCTTACTGTTTGCATCCTGCTTTTCTAAAGCAGACACCTTAGGTACTGGGGGAGTGGCCAGGGAGCTGGGAGGGGACATCAAAGAGGCGACCAGGATGTGTTTGAGCTCAGTCCTCTTCCTCCCTCTTGATTTTTGGTTTGGGGTTTTTTGTTTTTGTTTTTTTGTTTTGTTTTGTTTTTGAGACAGTTTCTCTGTGTAGCTGGCTGTTCTAGAACTCACCCAGAAGACCAGGCTGACCTCGAACTCACAGAGATCCGCTTGCCTCTGCCTCCCGAGTAGAGTACTGGAATTAAAAGTGTGTGCCACCACACCCAGCAAGCGCAGCCCTTTCTTAAGTGACGGCTTGCCTCTCTGTGTGCCTGGCCCATGGTACCGTGGTAGGCATTCACTACTGACTCTTTGGGCTTCTCTCTGGACTAGGACTGGATCCTAAGAGCCTGTTTTTGTTTGTTGTTGTTTGTTTGTTTTGTTTTTTTTTATTGTCTCTTACTCTGTGTGTCATCACCTGCTCTGGGCCCCTCCCTCCCCTCCACATTGCTGGAGACAATCCTAACCCTCCTACAACGTCTGGAGCTTCTTCTTGTGGCAGAGGCTCCACCCCCTGCACTATCGTGATCACAGACTTGGCCACAGGGTTAGTCCTTACAGTCAAGAGCATAAGCCATGTCTTCAGCACCCAGCATGGGACTTGACCAAACGCACATAGCCTTGAGAATGGGGGAAGTCTATTGTATAACGGAGTCACTAAAACCCCTGTCCGGTGTTACTTACCCAGTGCTTCAAATTCAAACCCTTGTGGTGATTAGCAGAAGGGGTGTTGTTGAGGCTGAGAGACAACTCAGACCTCTTCCAGAGGTCCTGAGTTCAATTCCCAGCAACCACATGGTGGCTCACAACCATCTGTAATGAGATCTGGTGCCCTCTTCTGGCCTACAGGCATACATGCAGGCAGAACACTGTATAAACAAACAAACAAATAAATGAATGAATGAATAAATAAACAAATAAAAATAAACAAACAAACGAATGAATGAATAAATAAATCTTTTTTTTTTTTTAAAAAGGAGTGTTGTTAAACTCCCTTTCTACACTTGAGGAAACTGAGGTACATAGCTGAATGTGGCTTGTGCACCAGACCTGAGTGTGGCCAAGCACACACTCCTGACACTACTCACTCATCCCATCACTGTCATGCCTCTCAAAATGTGTTACCTACAGGAGCAGTATTTGGGGCCATCCGAGAATGTGCTGGAAATGGATATTCTGTCCAAATGTGCTGAACCACAAGCCCTGGATCTGGATTTTAGCAAGCCTGCTAGGATGTCTAGTGCATGCCAAAGTTCTAGGACCACTGCTTTGCAATAACCCTACAAAGTCCCTACAATTATCTGTACTTTATAAATAGGTAAGTGAAGCACATCTTCTCCTGCTTCTTCTTTTAAATCTTATTTATTTGTTTTTTTTGTTTTGTTTGTTTTGGGACAGGATCTTTCAATTATGTAGTTTTGCTCTGGCTGACCTGGAATTTATTATGTAGACTAGGCTGGCCTCGGACTCATAGACATCTGCCTGCTTCTGCCTACCAACTGCTGGTAGGTATGCGCCACCACCGCCTGGTTTTTTTGTTTGTTTGGTTGGTTTTTTGTTTTTTTTTTTTTTGAGCTGAGGATCAAACCCAGGGCCTTGCCCTTGCTAGGCAGGCGCTCTACCACTGAGCTAAATCCCCAACCCTCTGCCTGGTTGTTTTAATCTTAAAAAACAAAAAGGCAGTTGTTCCACAGCCACGCAGCTGGTAGATGAGTACCAATATTTGAATCCAAGTAGTTTCCTTCGCTCATGGAAATTGCGAGTTGATATCAGAACTCAATTGGGATCAGTTTTATTTTATTTGTTTGGTTTCGGTTTTTCGAGACAAGGTTTCTCTGTAGACCAGACTGGCCTCGAACTCACAGAGATCCCCCTCTGCCTCTGCCCCTTCTGGGATTAAAGGTGTGCACCACTACCGCCCATGTAGGACCATTCATGAATAACTCCATATTGTGCGCCTGTGAGGGCCAGGCTAGGTGATGGAATCGGAGTGCCTAGTTCTCACTGAAGCCATTCTGCGAGAATCGGTCAGACCTGAAGCAAAGCGGAGCGAGACAGGATGGGAGGCTCCTTTAAAAGGCGGAGACAAGTCGGCGGAACTGTGGAACCAGGCCACTAAGCGCGCTCTCCCGGAAACCTGAAACTGTTACACTCGGAAGTGTTTTAGGCTAGCGGCAGCCACGCTACCGGAAGCTAGCTTCCCAGTTATGGGCCGCAACAAGAAGAAGAAGCGAGATGGAGATGACCGGCGGCCCCGGGTCGTCCTCAACTTCGATGAAGAGAAGCGGCGGTGAGTGGCAGGGTCGAACCGGATTCCCGTCGGGCTGCCGGGGGAGGCCTGGCCAGGTCCAGGGCGCGTACGTTCACGCGGAGAGTCCTTCCGGCCCCGCCCCTGGACGTGCCTGAAGACCCCGTTCCGCTTTCCCCGCCTGGAGGGATGGAGTCGCTGGGTCTCCCCTCGCGGGTTCTGGCGTGCGCAGGGCTGTGCGAATGGAATGAGAGAGGTTTATGTTCATTCATTAACTCATCATACTGTGTCCCAACCAAGCTTGGGCCCCGGAGGCTGAACCTCTGCGCTTCGGTGTCACCGTAGATAAATGGCACGCTGTAGTGAGTCTGCGGAAGCTCTAATGCAGCGCACCAAAGGGAACGGCAATGGCCAGGCCTGGTGGTGTAGACCTGTAGTCTTAGCCACTCGGGATGCTGAGGCAGGGGAATTGTGAAGTCAAGGACTACAGAGAGAGTTCAAGACCAGTCTGGGCGATTTATAGAGTCCCTGTCTCCAAAGCAATGTGCACTAATTAGTTTAGGTTTAACCCTCCAGCACAACAAAATAGGGAACAGAGCATGGATCAGATAGTAGGAGGAAGCAAGAGTCGGTCGGTGTGTGTGTGGGGGGGTGCCCCTAGGTCCCACCCCACTGGTGGGCTTAGGGGTCAGATGTCATTGAGGACTGGGTGTTGGTTGGTTCTCGAAAGAAATTTGGGTGAAGGCGTTCTTGGAAAGCCCTGCTAGAGATGACACCTAGCAGTGTGGAAGCAGCCCCCACTTGGTCTGTCTCTATCACATTGCATCGTGTTTACCCACCAAGTGGGAAGACACGTAGGTGAATTAGGTGCCCTGGAGGATGAAGGCTGGGAAAAAGCATTCTGTCACACATTGTATGGTGTGTTGTGGTCAATGATGGAGCGTGTAATGAGACTGTCCCTTACAACATAGGTGTGTGGTAGGTTATACCACCTAGGATTATCTGTAAGTACACTGTGATGGTCTAGCCAGGACTAGCAATGCCTTTCTTGTAAGGTACCCTTGCCATTGAATGACTCATAACCATGTTCTCTGTGACCTTGGATGAGCACCCTAGTCTCCCGCAGTGTCCTTATCTGTCAAATAAGGACAGGCTGTGGAGAGCGTAGAATGGGTTAGTGGGTAGGATAGAGCCTGGCCCTTCTCTCCTCTTGGCTCCTCCTGACTCTCCCCTGCTTCCTTCGGGCAGGGAGTACCTGACAGGCTTCCACAAACGGAAGGTGGAGCGGAAGAAGGCAGCCATCGAGGAGATAAAGCACCGACTTAAGCAGGAGCAGAAGAAGCTCCGGGAAGAGGTGAGGTGCGGAGGAGGGTGAGGGGCCGGGGTTGGAGGGGTGGGGGCCAACTCCTGGGGAGGGGCAGAGCGGAGGGTGTGTGAGCGTGGCTGTTTGCACAAGTAGATACTGTGGGTGTGTGAAGGATGAGCCTCCTCTTGAGTTTGCTCTAGGAACCACGGTCCCACACCATGGAAGTGGTCGGGGCTGTTGCCTGGGATGGACTGAATGGCCATTCTAACTGTGTGCCTTCCTGTTTTGGTATCTTTTTCTGTGGCTGTGATAAAAACAACAACAACAACAACTCTTGACAAAGGCAGCTTAGGGGAGCAAGGGTTTATTCTGGCTTTCAGTTCAAGGGCACAGTCCATTGTGGCAGGCGGATCAAGGAGCTTGAGTCAGCTGGTCCCATGACATCCACGATCAGGAAGCAGAGTGGTTCTGAAGGCTCTCTTTCTCTGCCCATGATCCCAGCCAGGGAATGTTACCGCCCATAGTGGGCGGGTCTTCCCACCTCAAGATAACATCCCATAGGTGTGCTTAGAGGCCCATCTCCCAGGCATCCCAGATTCTGTCAGGTTAACAATTAACACCATCACATCCTTCCGTTTGACTTCAGCGCCACCAGGAATACCTGAAGATGCTGGCAGAAAGAGAGGAGGCTCTAGGTGAGTCCCCACCGAGGTCTTGTGTGGAGAGCGGCTGGTGAGCCCGGGCTTCTGTGTCCCCTGGTGGCGATAAGGAAGAATGGGGAGAAAGCTGGATGGAGGGTGATCTTTGTTAGCCGTAGAGATCTTGGTGGTGATGTCGTGGCCAAGCATGGTCTAAGTGCAAGTGGACCAGAGACCAGGGGACCCAAACCATGTGGTACATTGAGGCTGAGCAGAGAGCCTGGGGATGGGACAGCTCTTGTTGTCACTCCGTTTCTCCAAAGCAGGGACAAGCTGGGAGCATAAGGGAAGAGAGGGTCATTTGCAGCACTTACCTGTGGGTGGGACTCTGGACCACTCTGTAGCTGCAGAGACAGTGGGGAGGTAGGGGGAGATGCAAGGAAAGAGTGGCTGGCTCTGGAAAAGCACTCGGTGTGCCAGTCTCCATCCCTGCAGGGCTGGAAGGGAGCTGCAGCCTGGAGGCTGAGCCAGGGCTGAAGCCTGGTCTGTGCTCACCTTGCAGAGGAGGCGGATGAGCTGGAGCGGCTGGTGACAGCAAAGACCGAGTCGGTGCAGTACGACCACCCCAATCACACAGTTACCGTGACCACCATCAGTGACCTGGACCTCTCAGGGGCCCGGCTGCTAGGTCTGCCCCTGCCTGAGGTAGGTCCCAGGACAGCCCTGAGGAAGAAGCGGTAGATTGGTCTGTGGGGGCTGCTCCTGGAAGCGTGTCCCTGGCAGCTTTCTTGTATGGCTCAGCCCATCAATCAGTTGAGTGTTGCCTGGATACGGGGGGCCAGTAACCATGAGGATACAGGGGAGAGGCCCTTGGTACTGAGCCCAACTGTTGTTAAGTGTTCAACAGACCACTTAGATGGACTCCAGCCCTTGTGTGACAAGCAGCACACTGTGGCATGTGTGTGCAAGGGCAGAGAGTTTGCAGTGTGGGTTGTGTATCCTCAGTTCACTAATTGAAAACAACAGCATCCCAGTAAGGGAACAAAGCCCCTGCTCCACTCAAAGCTGTGCCTGTGGCTTGTGTAGGAATTTCTATAGCAGGCTCCCTTCAGGCCTACAGTGTTCAAGTCTTGAATAAAACGCTGGGATATTTACATGGAACCTACGCAGGTCCTCTCTTGGCCTTTAAATCATCTCCTAGTGACTTAGAAGCTGAATGCCAGGCTAGTGGGAGAGCTTGGGGGTGAAGGTGCTTCCACCTCCTGAGTTCCATGGCTGGCTCCTACAGTTTATCCTCTGACCTCCTGTATACATCACACACGCACACACACACACACACACACACACACACACACACACGCACGCGCGCGTGCACATACACACACACACTAAATAATACAAAAACAAAATCTGAATTCTCTGTAAGCCTTGCCTGAGTTATTGTTACAGGGCAGTGTTCAAAGAATAACGTGAGTCTGGCTCCTTGGAGAGATGGCTCAGGAGTTAAGAACACTTTCTGCTCTTAGAGAAGACCCGGGTTCAATTCCTAGCACCCACATGATGGCTCACAACGATCTATATTTCCAGTTCCAGGGGATCTGACACTTCTGACCTCTGCAAGCACCAGGCACGCATGTGGTGTATAGCTATACATGCAAGCAGCGTATTCATACACATCAAATAGATGTAAAAATCTAAAACAATTAAAACAAAAAAAAAGACAAGTCTATACTCAGCACAGACACCGTGTCTCCTTCCAGATGTTTTCTTTTCATCCTGCAGCTGGTCGATTCCAACCGCCCAGAGTCAGAGTATAACGTGCATTTCTGGGCTGAGGATACAGCCTGCCCAGAATGTGAGACCCTGAGTCCAATCCCCAACATCACAAAAACAGCAGGACAAAATCCCACACATTTCCAGGCACGGGAGCACACGACGGGGTGAAGGCAGGAGGATCATTAGTTCAAGCCCAGCCTGGGCCCCTGTCTCAAAGGGGGAAAGTTCCTGCTCTGTGCTCAGTGTCTACATCCTGGAAAGCCACGGCCTAACTGACTCCCACTTACCTGCTTTATGCTCGTCCTTCCTTAAGGCCTGACACTGTGTCTTGCCATTTTGCTGATGTCACTCTTGGTGAATGTTTAGAAACAGGCTGTCCTTTGTCCTTCTGGTTCTCAGTGTCCTAGTTTTTTTCCTGCTAGTGTGTCAAACATTAAAACCTTAGCCAGGTGGTGGTGGCGCACGTCTTTAATCCCAGCACTTGAGAGGCAGAGCCAGGCAGATCTCTGTGAGTTCAAGGCCAGCCTGGTCTACAGAGGGAGATCCAGGACAGGCACCAAAACTACACAGAGAAACCCTGTCCTGAAAAACTAAACCAAAACAAACCAAATAAAAAACAAACAAACAAACAACTTAAGGGAGGAAAGGGTTTATTCTTCTTAAACCTCCAGGTCACAGTTCATTGTAGAAGGGAGTTAGGTCAGAAACTCCACACAGGAACCTGAGGCAGAAACTATGGAGAAATCCTGTTTGCTTGCTCTGACTCGCTCTCTACTTTTTTTTTTTTTTTTTTTTTTTTTAAGGTTTATGTATTATGCATACAGTGTTCTGTCTGCACGTATGCCTGCAGGCCAGAAGAGGGTACCAGATCTCATTACAGATGGTTGTGAGCCATTATGTGGTTGCTGGGATTGAACTCAGGACCTCTGGAAGAGCAAGCAGTGTTCTTAACCTCTGAGCCATCTTGCCAGCCCCTTAACTAGCTTTTTTATACAGCCCAGGACTCCATGCCTAAGGAATGATGCCACCCAGTGTGGGCTTGGTCTTGCCCATAGACCGACTTATCTAGGCAATTTCTCAATTGAGGCTTCTCTCCGATGACTCTAGGCTGTGTCAAGTTGGCACTTAAGGCTAAACGGGACAGACGTACACAGTGTACTCTGCACAGAGCCTTCTCTGAGCCCTCCTCAGGCCTTTCAGGTCAGACTTTGGTGCTAAGGTTAGGCCTGCTCAGCATGACTATCCACTCCCTGTGACAGTCCCTGTCCTTTGTTTCTCTAGCAAGGGGACCTGGATGGGTCCCAGGAGGAAGTGCCGTCCATGGAGAAGCCAACAAAAGCCTTGCCCAGGAAGTCCAAAGATCCCTTGCTGTCTCAGCGGTGAGCTCTGGCTTGTGGCTGCTGGGTCCCATGCCTGTGTGGCAGTAGTGGCTAGGCATGTGGAGGTGCCCTGGCCTGGAGGTTTGGGGGGGGGGGGTGGGGAACGCAAGGCTCTGTGGAGCCAGACCAGCAGAGTTTGAAACATGTTTGGCGCTTGTCCCAGCTTCTCATCTGTGAGTCCATTGGTCACTCCCCAGGCTCCCACCCTTGCCTGAGTCTCAAGGGTAAGCCAAGGCCCTGGCCTCACCCGCCTCCCTTTTCTCCGTAGCATCTCCTCCCTCACAGCCACACTGCATGCACACAGTCGGAAGAAGGTCAAGAGGAAACACCCTCGGCGGGCCCAGGACTCCACCAAGAAACCACCCAGTGCCACACGTACCAGCAAGACTCAGCGCCGCCGCCGGATGACTGGAAAAGCCAGGCACAGCGGGGAGTGAGCCCTTGAGAAGAAGCCTGTGGCTCCCCAGCCAAAGTCCTTGGCTGTCACCCAGCTATGCCGAGGGGTAACTGCAGCCTAAACCTGGAAACAGGACATCTCCAGCCTGGGGCCATCTCGCTTGGGAACCACCCTGGGCTTCGAGCCCGGAAGGAATGGGCTTCCTAGAGCCCCAGGAGCCTGCAGAGCGGTGTCAGGGTTTCTTCACACCTGTACATCCACCTGGGACTCAACAGTCTTTGAAACTTCTCTGTGTATGCTCGTGATTTGTCCTGGCTTTGATGCCATGCTCCAGAGTTGACTTCTGGGGTGCTGGGAATGGTCAGGGGTCCGTCTTCCACCTCTAGGTTTTCCTGAGGGTATTATAAGGTCATGTCGTATCTGGGTCCCCAGTCATAGCTGGAGACCAGCATGTCCCTATGGAATCCAGAGCTGTGGCCAGCTGTGGTGGTATATGGTAATTAATGAAGCGTCAAGGAGGCTGAGGCAGGAGACTCAATTCATGGTCATCTTCAGCTCCATAGGGAGTTTGTGCCATGCTGTCAGGTAGTGTCTGAAGACTGAGGGCTAGAGTCGAAAGGTCCCATTCAGGGATGGGAAGCTTAGCTCAGGGCCTTTCCTGGGCCTGGCTTGGCCTGGCCTCGGCCTCTTCCCTCATTCCCTGTCCTCTCTGCTTTGGGAGTGGTGCCTCTGCTTGTTTAGCTGTCTCAAGTAGGCCTGGGCCTCACCCTTTAGACCACTGAGCAGGACAGCAAGCTAGGAGATGCGGGCATTTGGTCCCCACGTGAGCCTCAAGCAGTGATACCCTACTGTGTGACCCTCCTTCAGGGCCCACCCTGAGAATGGAGTGTGAGAAGTACAGGATGCTCTGTTCTCCAGGGTCACACTTCATGGCTCACAGCATGTCCCCATCTCATCTGCCTCCAACCCATTTCTCTGGTAATGTGAAGTCATTTACAGTGTACATTGGCAATTCACAAGTGAAATGCCGTACATTTCTTTTCCTATGTGCCGTTGGTTTTTCTAGATGACCAAGGAAATTGAGTCCAAAGTTTGGCCAGTCCTCAGATCAGGGAGGTAGAGTCAGAACCCCCTGGAAAACTTGTGTCTCCTCTCAGGGTACACCCGGATACACAGGACACCCCCTACACACACACACACACACACACACACACACACCCACACACACACACCCCTGGAAAAATTGTGTCTCCTCCCAGGATATACCCATTTATACAGATACCCCCTACATATTCTCCCAGTCTCCTTTGTGTCTCTCCTCTCTCAGCTTGGACTCCTTCCCTGTGTCTCCATCCTGGGCAGTTTGGTCTGTAGGGACTTCATCAACAGCAGTGAGGTGAATTGAACATGACACACTCCTGTAGTCCTGGCACTGGGAAGCAGAGGAGGAAGGATTGCTTTGCTCTTGAGTTCTAGCTCAGACAGGGCTACAGAGAGCCAGCCTTAAAAAAAATGAAATAAAGGGGGCTGGAGAGATGGCTCAGAGCTTAAGAACACTGCCTGCTCTTCCAGAGGTCCTGAGTTCAATTCCCAGCAGCCACATGGTGGCTCACAACCATCTGTAATGAGATCTGGCGCCCTCTTCTGGTGTTCATGTACATGCAAGCAAGCAGAACACTATAGATAATAAATAAATGAATCTTTAAAATAAAAAAGACACAAGAAAAGGGATGATGAAGTTATAAGGCGTGTGTGCACGTTTGCAGTCCCAGCAGCTCAAGGGGCCTAGGTAGGAGACCCCAAGTTCTAGGCCAGCCTGGCCACCAGCCTGGTACATCAGAAGTTCACAACTAGGTGGTGTAGTGAGGGCTCTCAGACTGATAAGTTTCCCAGCCTGGCAGGCTTTCAGATCTTTCTTTTAGGCCTTTATTTTTCTTTTGGACAGCTGCCTCACAGCCTAAGATAGCTGCTTGATATATATCCATCATGCCTGCATTTCAACTAGCAGAGACAGTGGAGGACATAATCATCCTTTGAAAAGGCAAAGGCCCAGGAATGGGGAGAAGGTGCTCCCTGCCGAGAGAGAAGCTTCAACCCTTCTGGGAAGGCATTCGCCCAGACAACTAGGGTTTGATATGCTAACAGAGGGAAGGAGGATTGGGATACGGCTAGCAGGCTCTTCCCCAGGAAGAGCTGTAGAGAGGCTGCCAGTGGCAGAGAGCTAATGGCTCCCAGCTGGCCCTGTGCTGGGACAACAATGGGCAGTGACTCCGTCCAGGGAAGGCAGCCGGCCCCGGGCACTCCAGAGCAGGACAAGGGCTTTGAGAAGGCTTCTGATCAGAGATGCCCCTTGATGTGTCTGGAGAGGCTCTACCTAAGCTGGGTGACAGGAGAGGGTGGTGTGTGATTCAACGTCCCTGGAGAGCAAGGGATGGTGGGTCGGGAGAGGAAGGAAGCTCTCACCCAGGCAGGAGTCAGGGCCAGGGCTTTGTTTTAGAGAGGCCCTCTGGTGGCAGTGAGGGTGTGTGCAGGCAGATCCTGACAAACCAGGGAGAGGCTGGAGGGCTTCCTCCTGCAGGATTATTTTCAGGCCACGTGCCAGGTTCAGGCCACTGCAGATAATGCCGAGCAAGACAGCTCAAGTGCCATGAGCATGTGGTGGGGACTCCCAGGAGGGAACCTAGGAGAGATGGTAACTCTAACATCTATGGCAGGGACCAAGCCCACCAAGCTGGCTGGCCGTACCCAAAGAGACAAAGGCCAAGGTTTGGGGCCTCACCTCTGGGATCTCAGCTGAGAGCTCTTGCTCCAGGATTTGGTGGCAGAGGCCTTCCTGGGAGGAGTGGGATTGGAACCATCACAAGTCAGTGAAGATCTGCTGTGATTCACCATTTCAGAGATGGCGCAGAAGAGGTCTCAAGCTTAGAGCAGCTTTAGTCACAGTGTTGAAAGCCACCTTGACTTCATAGCAACACTGTGGTGGTATTTTGTGCTCTAACAAATAAAGCTTGCCTGGAGATCAGAGTGCAGAGCTAGCCACTAGCTAACCATAGAGGCCAGGCCATGGTGGCACACATCTTTAATCTCAGCACTTGGGATCTCATGCCTTTGATCTCAGTATTTGGGAGGCACACTCCTTTAATCCCAACACTAAGGAGGAGGAACAGGAAGTGATATGGCTGGGTAGAGAGAGGAATATAAGGTGGGCAGAGACAGAAGCTCTCCCCCACACTTCAGGCTGAGGAGTCGGCCAGGTAAGAAGTGGCTGTGACTGGCTCCTTTGTCTCTCTGATCTTTCAGCATTTACCCCGATATCTAACTCCGGGTTTTTATTCTTAAAACCAATTAGAATTCATGCTTCACAACACCTGCATTTCCCCAGATGTAAGCAACCTTGCACCTCCACAGTCTGATTTTGCCACCATGCCTTGGAATGTATCTCCTTGAACTGTGAGCTGAAGCCAATGTTTACTAATTTTAACTCTGTGTTTTCCTAGGCAACTAAAAAGGTGAAAACAAGCCTGGCTGTGTGCCGTCATCACAGCTCAGCCCTGGCTGCAGCTAGCCCCGATGACCCCAGTAAAGGTCATCCATCCTACTCTGCTCTGCCTGATAGCCCTCCACCTTGCTCACCCAGGCTTTGAACCCTCCACTGCCCATGGGAGAAAGGGCTGGGTGCTCCTTGCCCTTGCCAAGTAAAGACACAGGTTCTGGGCTAGAGCAGGAGTCATGGCATTCTCCAGATCTCTAAGGGGGTCTCAGTCAGGGCCGTGACCCCAGCAAAAGTGTGGAGCAGAGGCCCAGTGAAGTGACAACATAGGTAGATGTGTGTCTTAGTTTCATTTGTTGCTGTGATAAAACACCCTGACCAGGGGCTGCAGAGATGGCTCAGTGGTTAAGAGCACTGACTGCTCTTCCAGACGACCTGGGTTCAATTCCCAGCAACCACATGGCAGCTCACAACCGTCTGTAACTCCAGTTTCAGGGGATCGACATCATCACACAGACATACATTAAGACAAAACACCAGTGCACAAGAAATAAAAATAAATCATTAAAAAAAAAGATGCCCCAAGTGATTAGGATACTAGCATCTCAACTCAGGAAGCCCAGTCACTTCAGAGGCTTAAAAAAAATTAAACAGGGGCTGGAGAGATGGCTCAGAGGTTAAGGGCACTGCCTGCTCTTCTAGAGGTCCTGAGTTCAATCCCAGCAACCACATAGTGTCTCACAACCATCTATAATGAGATCTGGTGTCCTCTTCTGGCCTGCAGGCACACATGCAGGCAGAATACTGTATACATAATAAATAAATAAATCTTTAAAAAAAAAAGGTAAACAAACAAAAAGCAACTTACGGGAGTAAGGGTTTATTTTAGCGCACAATTCCAGATTACAGTCCATTGCAGGGCAGCCAATCACATCACACCCAGACAAGAGCAGAGACAATACATACATTGACGCTATTTGTGATCGGCTCCCTCCCTGCATTTCTGCAGTTCAGGATCCTCTGTCTAGGGAATGGTGCTGCCCACAGTGAGTGAGTCTTCCCACCGCAACAGTAATCAAAATGCCCCCCCCCTCAGACAGGTCCACAGGCCCTCCCGACCTAGGCAGCATTTCACTGAGACTTTACACATGATTGCAGAGTGTGAAAAGATAATTAAAACTAACCACCACATTGCTTAAGTCTGAAAACCTGAGTTTGATCCCCAGAACCAACATGCCAGTGGAAGGAAAGAACCAATGGTTACACAAGACTATCCTGAGACAAATTCTTGCCATCTTTTAAATTATTATTATTATTATCATTATTTTATGTTTTCTCAAGACAGGGTTTCTCCGCAGCCCTGGCTGTCCTGAAATTCTCTCTGGAGATGAAGACGAGGAGGGCTGTGTGGTTCCTGGCTCCCAGGCAGCCTGGGAGAGCACAAATGTAGCCATGTGGGAGTGAGGGGGTGGCTTCATCTCCTGGACTGCTAAGAACTCTCTGGGCTCCGCCATCCTCCTCACCCACCCCTATAAGAGAGGCCTCTTCCCATAGTTCCCTTTGCTCCCTGCCTTCTGTCATCCTCTTGGGCAAACATTCCCAAGATAAGGTGAGCACTCATTCACGGTGCCCATCTGGTCCCCCTCTCCTGCTTTCTACCCCATGTCAGGCTGTCCTTCAGCCTGTGACGTGTCCAGACCTACAGGCTCACTCCCGGGGGTCTTTGCTCAGATGCACTAGCCACTACACTGCCCAGCCCCCACATGACACTCTCTGCTCCCTTTTCTCCGAAGCACCAGCCGACTCAGCCATGCTTTGGTTATTTCTCTCTTGCCTGGATCTGTTTTCCTCCACCATACAAGCACACAAAAGCAGCGCCTGGGTCTCTTGTTCTGTGATGAACTCTCAGCAAACATGACTGACAAAAGGCACCATAAATATTTAATGAACTGGGTTGTCAGGCGGGCCACCCTCAGTTGGCTCTAGGTTGAATTGCCTGGTAGGGGCAGAAAGCTGGGGTCATGCTCAGTTCCAGCTCAGTTGGAATAGCCAATTCTACCCCAGGCTCAGAGAGGTCAAGAAACTGTCTCAAGATCACCCAGCCAAGAAGGGCTAGAGGCTGACTCTGAACCCAGGTCCCCTTAGCCCCTGTCTTACTTACAGCTAGCCAGTCCATGGGGGAAGCCAGCTTGAAAGCCAGCTCCATGCTGGCCCGGGATGGCTTGTTCGGGGCCTCCTTTCTGCCCTAACGTGGGAAGAGGCCACATTTTACTCATTCTTTCTTTTCTGAGCGCTTCAGCAGACACAGGTAAATGAGAGAATTAGCAAATCAGGATGCTCCACAGTAGCCTGTGGAGCCAGACATCCCAAGATATTTGTCCTGATTCTGCCCTTTATTAACTGTGTGACCCTGGCAAGTCAGTTGACATCTCTGATCTTTGTTGCTGTGTGTATAGGCCTGGCTTAGGAGCTGGTGTGTAACCGGTGCACAAGAGCTCAACTTGAAGAGCTAGCTGTCCCCACCTTCCAATTGCTGCGCTCACAGATGCACGTCACCAGCCTTTTGGTTTTGCATTCTGGGAGTGTCTCACTCTTGCAGCCAGGCCGATCGAACTGTGGGCAATCCATTCTCCTGCTTCAAATTTTCAAGCGCTAGACAAGTATATGCCACTACACCGGGCTAGACACACTTTGTACTTTCCACGTATGCATTAGTGCCTTTTGAAGACCTTAGCTGGAACGAACCAACGGGAAAGAGACTAGAGTCTACTGGGCCAGCTTCCGCACTCAGGCCCCATGGGGACAGGACTGGACCAGGCTGCGGGTAGCCCAGGCGAAACGTGCTGTGCATCCCGCGCTCCAAGGCGCCTGGGCACCGCCCGCCTCTGCCCCGCCCCTAGTCCTCGCTGGGTCCAATCGCAAGCTCATTATGCAAATGAAGCTCTGAGGACGAGCCTATTGGAGCGCGGCAGGGGCGTGGTCTTACGCGCACCTCCCCGGCAGCGTTTTGATTCATTGTTAAAATAGAGACAGTGACCCTGGCACTAGCACCTCCATCACTCGGTGAGTGGAAACCTGAGCCTAGGTCAGAACCCCGCGGCTACCAGAACTGCCTGGGCCAGAAGGGGAGGCCAGGGGTGGGAGGCTGAGGGACCCCGAGGAACTGGAGGACCCGCTGCAGGAAGTGGGGACTAAGGGTCCATTCTCCGGGCGGGGTGTGCAGATGCGCGAAGGCTTTTTGTAGTTACCTTCTTACCATCTAAGGTGTATTTTAGGGGAGATTTCTGCCGGTTGGTTGGGGTCGTGGAGGAAACTGGAGTCACAGGAGCACATGAACAGTCCTTGTCTCGCCCCCTGGAAAAGGAGCCACGTTCTCCATCCAAGACGATGCTCCTCTTGGTGGCTGGACCAGGAAAGAGCAGCCCAGGTTGGTGGGGCAAGTCCATCCATCCACCATATTGGAACGGGACTAAGTAGGGCAGAGAGATGGTCGCCCAGGAAGGGACCTAAGCTCCGTGGATACTCCTGTGGGGGTTCCACTCTCCAAGGGAACCACCTGGAGCCCCAGGGGGAGGACCCGAAATTCCTCAGCTCAGCTGAGATTGACAACAAAGGTTTGCTCCCCCGGAGCTCTGTGTCACCAAGTAGGTCAGGTATGAGGTGACCCCGCGGTGCCCTGAAGTACTTGGGCTTTGGGGGATGCTGGGTACCACCCCTACCAATATCCTTCCAGGCTGTGGATGAGTGAGAGGACCTCAGTCTCCTGACCCAGAGTCACTTCTAGGGTGTGGACGTTGTAGCCTCCAGAACAAGGAGGACTGGACTTGGCTCATGACCCCTAGCTAGAATGGAGGTGTAGCTCAGCGGTAGAGCGGTCTAACTAACACCTTCTAAGACTTGGGTTTGATCTTCAGAACTGGGGTGGGTGTTGTAGGGTGGGATGGGGGACACCAGTGGTTCCTTTTGGGCTAAGCTCAGTCACATATGAGCTTTGTGACCTTAGGTGGCTGTTCACATTTGTCTAAGATTTGTCCTCAAGTCTGAAAACACCTGGCCAGCCCTTTGCCTAACTCCATTTGCTGAGGGAGCTGGGTGGCTCGGCAGTGTGATCCAGCACCCTCATGTTCACCTCTGAGCTGTAGGACAGACCAAGAGCCTCCAGCTCGACCAATGCCACTTGTGTATCAGGGAACCTCTCTGAGCCTTGATTGCCTTCTCTGGAACTGGTGTTAACTTTAGCTGAGTAAGAGGGGAGTTGTAGGTTTAGAAAGCTAGACACTTTGGGACGAGCTAGGGGACTGTCTTTTATGGTGTACTCCAGCAGAGAAAACAAATTTATGGGGGTTTTGTTGCTGGCTTCTTTATTTGGTGTGTGTGTATGTGTGTGTGTGTGTGTGTGTGTGTGTGTGTGTGTGTGTGTGTGTGCATATGTGTGTGGGTACATGTGGAAGAAAAAGGATATCTCCTTTCTTTTTTTTTTTTTTTTTTTGTTGTTGTTGTTGTTGTTGTTTTTCAATACAGGGTTTCTCTGTATAGCCCTAGATGTCCTAGAACTCAATCTGTAGACCAGGATGGCCTCAAACTTGGAGGTCTACATGCCTCTGCCTCCTGAGTGCTGAGATTAATGGCGTGTGCCACCACCGCTCAGCAGGCAATGCTGGGTTTCTTTTTCAGTCACTGTCTACCTTATTTTTGGAGACAAGGTCTTACCGTGCCTGGACCTGGATGATTCAGCTAACTGGCTGGTCAGTGAGCACCAGGACCCCCCTGTCCCCATCTCCCTAACACATAATATCGTGCTTGGGTTCTGGGCATTCAGACACAGGTCCTTGTTGGCAGCTCCTTTTTTGTTAGTTTTTTGTTTTTCAAGAGACAGAGACTGTATATGTTGCCTACACTGATCCCAAACTTGCTCACGCACAGATAATCCTGCTTCACTGTTCTGAGTAGCTGGATTAGGGGTGCACATCACCACCTATGACTGGAAACTTGCCTTTATTATTGTTTTGTTTGTGTTTATTTGTTTTTCCAGACAGAGTTTCTCTGTGTAGCCCTGGTTGTACTGGAACTCACTTTGTAGACCAGGCTGGCCTCAAACTCACAGAGATCTGCCTACCTCTTCTTCCCAAGTGCTGGGTTTAAAGGTGTGGGCCACCACTGCCCGGCAGAAACTTGCATTTTTATGAGCAGCACAAGGAGAATGTAATTCAGGGTCCTTGGAACATTGACCAACAATATATAGTAAGGATTAGAAATCACATGTAAATCCTTGGCAATATGTTGGGAGACTTAGTTGTTGTTACTGTTGTTGAATACATGAATGGGAAAATGGGTAGACAGCTTTGTCTGGCTTGGACAAATCAGGGCTAGGGTCTACGTAATGGCCAGTTATCAGCTTCTTGTTCCCAAATTCTTGCCAGGCCCCACCTAGAGAGCCAGCCCCTGGATCGCAGGAAGTGCCTGGTGTGACTCACCTGCTATGGAGGAAGTGGCTATGAATGTCCCAGGGGTACATTTGGAAGCCATCGTATCTCCCACAGGCCTGAACTGCTGTCACCCTGGGGAGGTCCATGGAGCAAGACACCAGGTAGGCTGGCTTTCTTTGGTGGCAGGTGGTTTGGAATGTGGAGTCAGTGATGGGTTGGGCTATGAACTTGCAGTTGAAGGAGAACGCTTCCTCCTGAGCTGTGTGGTGCTTGTACTGTGTTAATGTTCCTACACCTTGTCCACTTTTCAGAGATCTTATGTTTATGTATGTATTTTATGTATATGAGTACTCTATTTGCCTGTATACTTGCATGACTGAAGAGGTCATTAGATCCCACTATTGATGATGTGAGCCATCATGTGGGTGCTGGGAATTGAACTTGGGTCCTCTGGAAGAGAAGCCAGTACTCTTAACCACTGAGCCATCTCTCCAGCCCCTGTCTAATTTTTTTTTTTTTTTTTTTTTTGAGACAGTCTTATTGTGTAACCTTGGCAATTCTGGAGCTCACTATGTAGATTAGGCTGGCCTCAAGCTCACAGATCTGCCTGACTCTGCCCTCCCCCTTTTTGAGATAAAATCTCATTATTATGTAGCTCTGGTTGTCTTGGAACTTGCTATGTAGACCAGACCAGGCTGGCCTTGAACTCAGAGATCCCTGATCCCTGAGAACTAGAATTAAAGGCATACACCACCATGGTTGGCTTATTTAAAGAAAAAAACTTTTTTTTTTTTTTGAGACAGAATTTATTTGATTACAGGCGTTCGCCACCGCCACCTGGCTTTAACAATTTTTTTAGATTATGTTTATTAACTCGTGTGTGTGTGTGTAAGGCTACACACATGCCATGATGCACTTGTAGAGGTCAGAGGACAATCTGTGGGGGTCATTTCTTTCCTCTTACCACGTGGGTCCCTAGAATTGAACTCGGGCCGTGAGACTTAAGAGGTAAGTGCTATGTATGGCAGTGAGCCATATTACCGGCCCCATACGTCTATGATTTTTATTTTTTAACTGTAGGCTCATCTGATTTATGCTTTGATTTGCTGTTCTTTTGTTTTGTTTTGAGACAAGGTTACACTGTGTCGCCCTGGTTGGCCCTGGAACTCACTGTGTAGATCAGTCTAGCCCCCAAACTCACAGAGTCATATGCCTCTGCTTCCCAAGTGCTGAGATTAAAGGCATAATGCCATCATATGATTATGATTTCTCAATTATAATGCAACAAAGCTTTTTGGGAGTGGGGCGGTGGTGGCGCACACCTGTAATCCCAGCACTCGGGAGGCAGAGGCAGGTGGATCCCTGTGAGTTCAAGGCCAGCCTGGTCTACAGAGCTAGTCCAAGACAGGCTCCAAAGCTTTTTTGGGGGAGGGGGTGGAGTTAAAAACTAAAAGACAGAAGGCCAGGTGTGAAGATGCTTGCCTTTAATCCCAGTGATTGGAGGCTAATGTGGGAGGGTTTGCATAGTTTGATCAGCTTGAGCTACATAGTGAATTCTAGGCAAGCCTGGGCTGCAGAGTGAGTCCCTATCTCAAAACACAAAGCAAACTACAAAAAGCTATTAAAAGAGAAGGGTTGGGTTGGGGATTTAGCTCAGTGGTAGAGCGCTTGCCTAGCAAGCACAAGGCCTTGGGTTCAGTCCTCAGCTCAAAAAGGAAAAAGAGAAGGGTCATTAGAAGGTGGTCTGTCTAAGGCACCGCCCTCACATCCCCACCTTTGAGGAAGGGCTTCCTCCTCGGCAGGTATGAGAGGCACTAAAGATGGCTAGTGCCCACCAGAGACGCGTTTCCTCAGGTGTTGGGTGAAAGGGGAGTCATTTGCTCACTGTAGTCGATGTGGGCAAGATGCCACGCTGCGGTTACACATAAACCCGGGTGCCCGGCGTGCACCCTGAGAAGCATGGTCCTGCAGCTCTCTGAGGACCTTTCAGGTTTTTCTTCGCCTGGCAGCCAGCTTCCCACTGCAGGGGGAGGGATAGTGGGTATCTCCATTTGCCTGGAGCAGGCAGGCCTGCACTGTAACTCTGCTGGCCAGTTCCTTACCATGTGACCTGGGGCAAATAAGCTCTCCTGATGTTCTCAGCCTGGCAGAGGGCTCTGCAGTCCCCTACTCTGGTGCCCAACACTGCTTAGCCTGAGATGTATGGAGTCCTGGAGGGACATTTGCCTTCTCTTCCCCCTAACCCCCCACTTCCTGCCCAGAAACGAAGGTTTGGGAGTTCTTCCTGCCAAAGCAGAGCCTCCTGTGCAAACGACCTTCTCTCAGCTGAAGGGGAAATGGCAAGCATGGACCAGAGGATTATGGACTCAGTCAGATCTGAGGTATAGCCTCAGTCCCACCGTTTCCCAAGCAAGATTTTGGGTCAGCTGTTTGGAATGAACAGTTGCTTGGACTGAGCCCGTGTTTCATGGGATGCTAGGGCAGTGATGTTAAATGAGGCTGTCCCATCTCTGGCTCTGGGGGGCTGGTGGTCTAGTCAAAGCCTTGGACAGAAGAAAGGAACCATGGAAATGGCTGTTTCAGCATGGTTGCGATCCATGCTATGAGGGAACAGGGGTTGTCAAGCCCTGGGGAAAGTTCTCCAAGGACCTTCAGTGGCTTGATGAAGGCTTGCCACTGAAACTGTGGAAAAAAAGAAAAGGTGGCGCATGCCTGTAATCCCAGCACTCGGGAGGCAGAGGCAGGTGGATCGCTGTGAGTTGGAGGCCAGCCTGGTCTACAAAGCGAGTTCCAGGACAGACTCCAAAACTGCACAGAGAAACCTTGTCTCAAAAAAATAAAAAAATAATAATCATCATTAAGAGGAAGAGCCACCCAGATACAGGATGGAGAACTGGTTGGGGCCTGGCTCTAATCTGGCTTTGTGTGCTTCGGTTTTGTGGACATGCCGAGGACCTTAGATTGCACCCAGTTGTCATGGGGTGACGCTAAGAATTTTAAACAAGAGAGTGACTAAAGCGATCCTGTCTCCATTTTCAGCGTTGCTGTGATTGCTGAGCAAAGTGTGGAAGGCAGGGAGGAGGAGAGGGAACCAGGACGGGGTAGAACTGCTACAGGTGTGCATTTGGTCCAGAGATGATGGAAGCCTTGAGATAGGGACAAAGGACTGTCCATCCCCCCCCCCCCCCATCAGATCTTACTACCATGCACAGAGACTTGTGTCCTTCCTGGATTTGGGTGCCAGGGCTTCCTCAGTGACCTTCCTGTGCCTTCAGAGCCGAGCAGTTATCACTGAGGTTGCAAGCCGAGGTCACCCCTGAAGCAACTGGGATCTGACTCCAGTGGCCCTCTGGAGCAGTGAAGTGTCTGTGCCCCCAACCAACCTCCAGACTGGTGTGTGCCCCCAGCCCTCCAGCTGCTCATCTCCATCTTCTGGGCCCCCTCTGCCTCCTGTTACTTGAAATTAAAAACTGACTGGGGGCTGGCAAGGTAACTCAGAGAGAAAGGGTGGTGCCAGGTCTGATGACCTGAGTTCAATCCCTGGGACCCACTTGGTACAAGGTGAGACCTGACCCTTGCAAGTTGCCTTACACACACACACACACACACACACACACACACACACACACACACACAATGTTTAAATAAAGAAGCTGGTAGCTAGGCATTGGTGGCATATGCCTTTAATCCAAGCATTCAGGAGGCAAAGGTAGGCAAAGGCATCTCTGAGTTTGAGGCCAACCCGGTCTACAGAGCAAGTTCCAAGGCAGCCAGGGCTACACAGAGAAACCGTGTCTCTAAAAACAGAAAACCAAAAACCAACCAAACAAAAAAGGAACAGGTAGTGGCAATTGGAGATATGGCTCAGTGGTTAAGACCCTTGCAGAGGACTTGATTCAGTTCCAGGTACCCACACGGAGGCTCAGAACCATCTGTAACTCAAGTTCCAGCGGACCCAACACCTTTTCTGACCTCCGTGGACACTGCATGCACGTGGCACACGGACATACATGTAGGCGAGCAATCATATACACAAAATAAAATAATTTTCTAAAGGGTAGAGCTGTATGTGGTGGTCCACACCTTTAAATCCCAGAACTTGAGAGGCAGAGGCAAGTGGATCTCTTTGAAGAGTTTAAGGCCAGCCTGGGCTACATAGTGAGTTTCAAGCCAGCCTGGGCTACAGAGACTTTGCTTAGATAAATAAACAAATAAAAGGTGGAAAATAGTAGAGGAAGACACTAGTGCAATGTCACTCTCCGGTCTCCATATGTTTGTGTACACCTAAAACACACACACACACACACACACACACACACACACACACACCTGACCCTAGTTTAGGGATGCAACTCAGAAATAGGACATTTGCCTAACATGAACAAGTCCATGACTTCCATCCATTTCTGACATTACATAAATAAAACAAGTTAGGGCTTTTTTGTTTTTTGTTCTGTTTTGTTTTTTCCTTGAGATAGAGTTTCTCTGTGTAACAGCTGGCTGTCCTGCAACCCACTGTGTAGACCAGGCTGGCCTTGAACTTAGAGATCTGCCTGCCTCTGCCTCCCTAAGTCCTAGGATTAAAGGTGTGCATCACCAGGGCTAGAGAGATGGCTCAGAGGTTAAGCACACTGGCTGCTCCTCCACAGGACCTGGGTTCAAGTCCCAGCACCCACATGGCAGCTTACAAGTCCCTGTAACTCCAGTTCCAGGGGCTCTGACACCCTCACACAGAAACACATTCAGGGCCGGGCGGTGGTGGCGCACGCCTTTAATCCCAGCACTCGGGAGGCAGAGCCAGGCAGATCTCTGTAAATTCGAGGCCAGCCTGGTCTAACAAGCGAGTTCCAGGAAAGGTGCAAAGCTACACAGAGAAACCCTGTCTCGAAAAACAAACAAACCACAAACAAAAAACACACATTCAGGCAAAACTCCAATGTACATTAAAAAAAAAATGTGTACCATGGCCAGGTTATTATCTGACCCTTATCAAGTCACCTCTTCTGATCCTCTCTGGCTGATTCCCTGAATCTCATTCCCCCATTAAGTGGGAGGCAGTGGTGGAGAATCTTGCCTGCTTTCCCAAGGAGCCAGCATCTGCCAGGGCACCAGCGTCTGCCAGGGCACCAGCATCTGCCAGGGCACCAGCGTCTGCCCTTGAGTGCTGCTGCGGAGGCACTTGCTCTCCTGACTTGCTGTCTGTACTGTCCACTGTCCTTCTGGATCATTCTTTTTTTTTTTTTTTTAACCAGAGCTGAGGACCGAACCCAGGGCCTTGTGCTTGCTAGGCAAGCGCTCTACCACTGAGCTAAATCCCCAACCCCCCACTTCATTCTTATAGCATGTCTCCAAGGAACCGAACGTAGCCAGGGCCCCACCTTGCCCCAAAGGATTCTGGAATCTTGGCCCCATTTGCTTCCACCTTTCAATCCAGACACGGGGAGCACAGAAGAGTCTATATTTAAAAGCATCACCGGCCTGAGAGAGTACAGCAGTGCAGCCCCTAGCTAGGTCCCCACCACATCTGCCACAGGGGATGATGGCCTAGGCTTCCCTCCCTGCTCATGGCTTTAGCTGCTCTAGAGTGTGTAGAAATGGTCACAAAGTGTCCCCTATGACCTACTGGAAATGATTAGCTGCTGGTCATACACAGTTTCTTGGCATCTCCAGCTTCTGAAACCCTGAGACTCCGGACACACCTGAGTCCATAGGCTGGGGGCAGTGTGTGTGTGTGTGTGTGTGTGTGTGTGTGTGTACTGGTGGAAGCTGAGCCCTGGAAGTCACATGGTACCAAGCAGGCCATGGCCAGGTTTGGAGGGAAGGAGGATAGTTTGGGTGGGAGGGCCTTGCTTTATGCTAGGGCCACACAGACCTTTATAATCTATTTGTTAGCATCAGCCCCACCCCCACCTGCCCTTTTCAGACAGAGTCTTTCTATGTAGCCCAGGCTGGCCTCGAACTCATAATCCTCCCATCTTAGTTCTGGCATTGCAAGTGCCAGACCTGTGCATCACCAGGTTTGGCTAATTTATTTATTCCTTTTTTTTTTTTTTTTTTTTTTTGAGCTGAGGATCGAACCCAGGGCCTTGCGCTTGCTCTACCACTGAGCTAAATCCCCAACCCTATTTATTCTTAATTGTATTTAATATTATCCTACCAATTTAACATTTGTAAGATTCTTCTTAATGTTCTCAATCGTTGTGTGTGTGTGTGTGTGTGTGTGTGTGTGTGTGTGTGTGTGTGTTTATGATAGACAAATGTTACCTCATGTAATTCTCCTCCTGTCCCCTAGGGGGTGGCTGGGGTTATCATGACAGTTCTATAGGTGACGCAATTGAAGCCAAGTCACCTAGCCAAGGTCTTGGTCACACTTTTGCCTCCTTTTCATAGACAGTAAGGCCCAGAGAAGGGAAGCCACTGAGTGAGGTCATCCAGATGGGATGGGACCCAGGTCTGTTAGAGGCAGAGACGGTGAACACTGACTGGGTAGGAAATCAGAGCTGGGGACTGACCACTGGACACGGTCACATGAACAGGGGGAGGGGATAGGGCTAAGGATGAAAGCAAGATCCAGGTGCCATGTCAGCCTGGGGTGCATGCAGGGTGGGGCCTTTGGAAGTGCAGGGGTTGGTTTGAGAGTCTGCTCCCTCCCCGCCTTCATGCCATGCTGTCCCCTGGGTAGCCAAGGCGCCAGGCCCGGCTGTGGATCTGACACCTCCGGCTGCCTGGCTCTGATCAGAATCTGGCTATGAGGCAGGTGTGAAACTGAATCCTGATCGGCTCTCTTTGGCCTGGATGTGGCTGCAGACCCCTAGCCCTTCCTTGGCCCAACCTGGCCTTGCTCATGGTGGCTTTCTTGAATTCTAGAGCACTTCTGCCCACCCAGGGCACTGCCTGGGCTTCAGCCTCTGTCCCAGTCGCCGGGCTCCAGGGTCCCCAGGGAGACTCCCACCGGGCCTGCTCTCAGGTGAGCCGCCAGGATCGGGTTCCTCTGGTTTCATGTCCTGCATTGTTCTTGGCTGGGCCCCGGCTTATGAAACAGTAATGAAGGGCCCTGCTCCCGAGGCTGGCCCCTCTAAGGTTTCTGCTGCCTGGAGCACCACAGCCACCACGGTCCAGAGTCAGGGCCTGGGAGGGCGGCAGTGTGGGGGCCTGAGCCGGAGCCCCCCGGGAACGAGGGTGCTGACAGCCGCCAGCTGCCACTGCCGGAGCCCGCTGCCCAGGTAACCCGAGAGGAGGCGGGGCACAAGGTGCCATGGCCCTGTCTCCCACCACCAGGGGAGGGCCCTGCCATTCTGGGAGGTGGAGGGAATGGGGGGGGCCTTCTTTGAGGGGAGCAGCCGTTCCTTCTGGCTGAGCCCAATACCAGCCTTTCCAGGTGTGGCCTTACTGTGGTGTGGGCAGTGCCACGGGTGCACCTCTAGCTTGGGGCTGTGACCCTCTACTTTGGGGCCCCTGCCTCTCCTGTAGTGGAACAGAACCCTTCATTTCTTCTAGATCTTGCTGGCCCCTCCTCCTTCAGACCTTCTTCCATTCTGGATGCAAGGATGCACTGGGGCCTTTGGTGCATTCTCAGGCATGAACACATACATTTGTGTTTACATGAGCTTGCACACATATATGCATTGGTGTAGCTGACAGGCCTGTGCACATGCAACACATGGACACATACCCCTCAACAATGATATACACATGGGTGCCCCAAACCACAGGTATTTATCCGCATACAGCCACACGCACGTGTACCTGTCCCTAGACCCATGCATGTACACATGTGTGCATATGCACTCCAGGTACCCTGCTAACTCTAATCAGAGTCTCCAGGGCACCTCCAGCGGAGGGAGTGGCTGTTTTTGAGCAGGAGATCCCAGGAGATGACTTCTGGAGACACCCACCAGTCAGAGCTGGGAGGGGCTATCTGGGGGAGGGAGAAGGGGAGTCCCACGTGGGCCTGAGCTGTCTCCTCTCTCCAATGCGGGCCCAGGAGCCGCACAGCCCTTCCAGTGCCGAGGTCCCTTACTGCGACCTGCCTTGCTGCCCACCGGCCCCTCGGGACCAGCTCGACACCACCACCTGTGCTGGCCACTCTGTGGAAGGCCTTGGCCTCAGGCAGGGGTCTCAGAGGTGGGTAGAGCCCTCGGCTCCATGGACGGGCTCCTTGGGGGGAGAATGCCCATACTTTCCCTACATGCAACTCTTCAGGATGGTAGTACCCATCTACAACAGCTGGTATGGGTCACGTGGCCAGCCCACAGAGTCTAGGCACCAGAGGGCTCTGACAGTGAATGTTTTTCAGGGGTCCCTGGGAAGCTCACATTGATCTGTCCTTGTTTTATCTGAGTCTCTGACCCTGATCCTGGCTGTCTTTCCTGATGGCCCTGACCGTCCCATAATTCCATGGGGTAGGGGATAGCTATGTACGTCTCCTGGTTCCTGTGTGTGGTTTTAAAAGAGTGAAGGAGCTGGGTGAGGTGGCAGATGGACGTGATACCAGCACCCAGGAAGTGGAGGCAAGAGGATTTGGAGCTCAAAGCTTGGGTTACATAGCTAGACTCTTTCCCCCCACCCCCTAAAAGATTGAATGGGCCTCTCAGCCAGGGCACCTGCTGTCACCCCTGCTTGACTGGGTCCCCAGGCTTGGAGATTGCCTCCAGTCTGGGCCTGAACGGACCCCAAGTTCCTTACTGGGGTCATGAGATCTTGGGAGGCCGTGGCTTGGGGGTCCAGAGAGCTGGATCCCAGTTTCACATCTGCTGTGATGGACTGTGGGAGCTTTGGCATGCTATTCCGGTTTTTTTATACCTTACTTTTCCTGTTTGTAAAAGAAGATGGGCTGAGAATGTAGCTCGGTGGCAGGCGGTGTGCCTAAGATCCTGGGTTTGATTTCCAGTACTGCAGAAATAAACTTTAAAAAGAGAGGCTGGACCAAATCTTGTTGTTTGAGGGCATGTGTTCCCCTTGGGTGAGCCTCATTTAAGAAAAGGGAAGGTCGAACAGTCAGTGTATTTCAGGAAGTCCAGGACAAATTACGAGGAATCTTGGCTGTAGGATTGTCAGAGCGTTTGATTTGCCAACCTGCATTGCGTGGTTTAGGAGTGAACGTCGGGATATGTGTAGAATGTTCTGTATTTCCTTCACTATAGATCTCTTAGAGCGTCATGACTCCTTACTATTTTATAGGCCCATGTGTGAGTCACTTTGGGAACGCCGTGAGCTGTCAGCCTCTTGAGTGGGGGCCCTAGGGACCACTTCTGTGAAGTGCACTTATTTCCACAGCTCTTGCCCTTGGAACACGCTTTACCTCACGACGCTTAACAGCCTTCATCTGCCAGCCTGGCTCAGTGTCCCCACACCTGTTCCCTGCAAGGGGCTGGGGCCTTAGCTAGGCTCTTTACCCCTCAGAGCCTGGGTTTCTTCATCTATATGGTGGGACCCTCTCCCTTGGGAGGCTGCTACAGCTCTAGGATGTGGCCCACATTGAGCCCAACCCAAATGTCTTCAGCACTGGCTTCTTGTTCTGTGGCTGCAGACCCCGGCATGGTGTGAGCGCACCTGCATGTCCCTGGGGGGCAGGCAGTACTCAGACCCTGACGCTGTTACCTCTTAGGGGAAAACACCTGGTGTCTCTCCTCTCCCAGGGTCTGGTCTTCAACAGGAGCTCTCCCTGTGGAGGGCCTTGCTACTGCCCCAAGGAACAGGCCCCAGGACCCTGAGGTGGTACCCTATCTGGAGGGCCCGGCCTGTAGTAGCTGGGACAACGAGGACCCCAACTCTGACACCAGCTCCAGCCAGGACAGCAGTACCCCTCATGATACCAGCACTTCTTCCTCTGTGGTGAGCTGAGGGACAGAATCTGGGAACAAGAACAGGTCATCCAGGGTCCTCAGCCCTGGAGACAAGAGCGCTAACCCTCCAGAGGAGGGCTGAGCCTCTCACAGAATATTGGGCCAACCTTGGCCGTTGCCTTCGATGGTGGGAGGGTGGGGCTTCTGCTGGACTGCCTCAGGGCGCGGGGAGGGGGGTAGTGTAGACAGGTGGAGGGAGGCATTTCAGTCCAGTGGGGACTTTGGGTGACTCACCAGTTGGTTCAGTTCTCAGTTCTGGGAAGTAGGCATGAGGCTGGCCCCAGCTCTGCCCTGGCCACATGCTGCTGAGACTGAGACCGTGACCAGTCCTGGTGCTGATTTCTAAAGGCAGAGGGAAGAGAACAGGCTTGGGAGCTGGCAGGAGCTGGGGGAGAGAGGAGCCAAGAGGCTGTCCCTATGCCTTCACACGTTCAGACCTGTCCTATTAGACCCTCCTCCCCCTCTGCACAAAAAGGAAATGACAGGGAAGAATGGGTTCCACATAAACAACCCACCCATCCTGTTCACACATGTGGTGGGTACCATGTAAAGGTCTCAGTGGGCCTGAGCTCATGCACCTCTATGCTAGAGACTGCTGTGGTCCTGTTAGGGGGAAGCCCAGAGCAGGGAAATAACTCACTTGAGACCACCCAGCTGCAAAGCAGTAGGCCTAGGATTTGAACCCATTTCTTCCATCTGTGTGACTTTGGCCCAGATTTTGATTTCAAAGGTTGTACCTCTTTCTCAAGGTTGACAGAAGGTTCGCTGAGTTATCACTGGCTGAGAGCCCCACTCAGGTGGCAGGTGCCCTTAAAAACCTGTTCTTCTACCCTTCATGCTGGGATACAGGCTTGGGGCCCTCTTCTCCTCCCCAGCAAGCTCTTTCCTCTCCCAGCAGGATTGGGACACTGTTGAGAAGCCAGGGGTGGTCCCCAACGGGGACAGACTCAACGTGATGATCCCGAGGAGGCCTCAGGAGGGGCTGAGAGCTGACAGTGCTCGAAGGGCCACCAGGTCCCCGGGGAGAGGAGACACAGCAGGCCAGAGAAAGGAGGGTGAGTATGTCTAGGCTGGTCTCATGACCACCAAGTGGTGATGGCTTGGGTCCCCCCAAACAGCCATCTCACTGGCTCGGCTTCCTTCAAGGGGCAGAATCTCTCTCTCTTTTTAAATTTATTTATTTGTATTTTATGCGCATTGGTGTTTTGCCTGCATGTATGTCTGTATGAGGGTGTCAGATCCCCTGGAACTGGAGTTACAGACAGTTGTGAGCTGCCATGTGGTTGCTGGGAATTGAACCCCGGTCCTCTAGAAGAGCAGCCAGTGCTCTTAGACCATTGAGTTGTCTTTCCAACCCCAAGGGCCCGAATCTTAAAAATAGAAATTCTTATATCGTGTGCCATGCTGCCTAACTTAAGGACGCTTTCCCTCAGTGGAAAGATTGGGAACTCTAAGTTCTAAGAGGCTGAAGCTGGCTGAACCCAGGGAACACCTGCCGTAAGTAGAACGGTAAGGATGGGACTTCAGGTGTGGCTGGACCCAGGTGTTCAGACGGTACCCAGATCTCCTCTCCATTCTGCCTTCTGTGGAAGTGGCTTCATTCCTGGTCAAACACTTCTCCAAAAATAGTGTGATGACCACCAGAGGGGCCAGCTTGTGTCCCACGGAAGAAGGGCACATCTTTCCTATGACCACAGTTAAGTCTCAGGAAGGGTTATCACAGGGACCACTGGGGGTCATCTTGATCACCAAGTCTGGCCTCCTGTGCAAACCCCATGGCCTGAGCTAGGAGGAGGGATGAATCCCCAGAGGAAGTCAGGGGGCTGTTCTGAGAAAGAGAAAACGAGAGACAGAGAGAGGTGGGTGAGGGGACTACTGTTATGCCAAGTTCATGGAGGTTGGTGAGGCTGGCCAGCATCTTGCTGGGATGTGAGTTCAGTATAGTGGGCGCCCAATTCTGGCCCTGGTATCTCTCTTCAGTGGGTCAGGAGTTGGGGACAGAACGCCAGAACACCCACCTCTTTCCTTGATGGCAGTCCTGGCTTCCATGGTCCTTAAGGAGTCTCATCAATATGCACGTGTGAAGTTTGGGAGAAGATGCTCTGGGATCTCAGGGGGAGTCAGACTGACCCTTGCCCTTGAAAGCTTCGAACTTTCCAAGTGTTCTCCTCCCCAGCCCACCTGGCTGCCCCTGCCCTGGCTCACCTGCGCTCTTGCCCGAAGAGGCGCTCCACCTCGGCCCGGCCAGGGCTGCGGGTACGGCCCTCGTTGCTGCCCTGTGCCTGGGGCTCTGGCC